>NC_051074.1:12166177-12428677 GCF_004664715.2 Peromyscus leucopus
AACAGGTAGTGAACTGCCTTACTGGTTGTGGCTTGAACATATATGAGACCTCAAAGTCAGCCTCCAAAGTGACACATTTGTTGTTGTTTTGCTTTTTTTTTTTTTGAAGGTTTTTCTTGAAAGCATTTATTCCTGTAACACAGGAGTTGAGGCATCTAACATCTCAGAGAGTTTTTCTTTATTATGAATTGGTTCATGTAAGAGAAAGCAAGCTTGGAGGCCTGAAGTCAGAGAAATCAACCCTTTTAGGTTTGTGTTATCATTTGGGAAGAGTTAAGAAATGCTGCCAACTGGAAGAGCTATGCAAAGTGACACATTTTCTCCAACTAGACCACACCTACACCCACAAGGCCACACTTCCCATTAGTGCCACTCCTTTTGAGCATCATTTTCTCTCAATCCACCACATCAACCTTCCCTAGAAACTGATCCCTGAGCTAGAAACTCCCTTTTCCTTGAAATTTGAGTTCACAGACATTATAAGATACCATAGATGCTTTTTCAATTTTTTACTTTATTTAGCTCCATTGATGATTAATCACATATACTTTTTTAATGATTATCTCTGATGTTACTCAGTAGTAATATATAATTTGATTCCCATTAGCCCCTAAAAGATAGAGAGAATATGAATTTGGCGTTCATTCACTTGTACAAGCATACCATCCCAACTCCAAACAAGTGATAGTGTTAATAACTGCCCTCCTATAAATCCAGTTTTTTACTATCTGCTTTTTTTATGGCATTTTCCTTGTCAACAAACCATCCTTTCGATTTCATAGAAAAACCTGCTAACTTTGACACTCATACCAACTCAAATTCATCAATTCTTTTCACTGGAGACTTCGTGATTGGAAGAATGCGTTTCAGTACTTTCAATAACAACATTGTTAGATCTTAATTCCTAGACTAGAGAAACATAAAAAGCTTAACCTTAAAGCAATCACAAAGATGGCTCCTACTGTGGCAATGCAATTGTTGCGGAATCATCTATCTTGTCTTAAGACAGACAAGAAAGCTATACCAGTGAACTCTAATTCAGAAAATGAGTAGGCTTTCATAATTTGAGGGACTTTGATTCAAGTGTTGATGATCTTTTAAGGTCAAGAAAATATCAAGACAGGGACTGAACTCCTGACAGTTCCTGAGGGCAGGCAGAAGAGTTTCTCAATGGGAGGAGGTTGGTTTGTATACCATATTATCCATCCTATAAAGTTATTGTCTATAACACAATATTGCTTATGCCTCAAAATCATGCTTATAACAACTTTAGGGTCTTTTATTTCATATTCTCCACACAACTGTCTGAGGGATGTGGACTGAGCTGTTCCTTATACTACTCTCCACTGTCATTAATGGAGACACATATGATGGATATTTTCAGACAATATAGAATTCCGTTATTTTCATTTCTTTGAGAGGTACATTATTTTAAGAAATCCACAACTCCAAAAAAGAATTTCAGTCATGCTTCTAGCACCTAACTTCAAGATATTGAACATCACTGAAGTCTTTAGGAAAATAAGTGTGCTGAAGTGATTCTTGTAGGCTTATAGGAAAATAAATGAACTAGAAGAATAATAAAAATCACTAGCAATTTTTATTGAAAAAATTATTTTTATACAATATAGTCTGATCACAGTTTCCCCTACCCCAACCTTCTGATCCTCTGTGCCTCCCTACCTATAGAGCTACATACTCTTACTTTTTCTCTCTCTTTAAAAAAATAAACAAACAGGAAAACAAAAAACTAACAAACCAGAATAAACACTGAGGAAAAACACAAAGCAAATGCATGCATGTACACACATATATCATAGAAATACAAAATTGGAAAAAATACTATACAAACAATGTATCAGTTAGACTAAAAATGCCCAAACAGAGCAATATAAAATCAAAAATAAGTATGCAAAAGTACCACCGAGTTCATTTTGTGCTGGCCATCTACTGATGGGCATAGGGCCTACCCTTAAATGTGGTTAATATACCTGGTGAAACTCCATTGGAAAAAACCTAATTTTTCCTTTATAAGCAGATGTCAGTTGGAGATAGCTTCTTGGCTAGGAATGGGAGCTTGTGCCCACTTCCCCCTCTCAGGGGGACAACATCTGGCTTGAACTTCGGCAAGCCTTGGGCATGCTGTCATAGTCTCTCTGAGTTCATATGTGTGTCAGTCCAGTTTTGTCTGGAAGACATTGTTTCCTTGGTGTCATCCATCACCTCCGGATCTTACAATATTTCTACCTCCTCCTGCATATAGTTTCTTGAACTCTGAAGGGTGGTGTTTGCTGGAGACATACCACTTACGACTGAATGTCCCAGGGTCTCTTACTTTCTCTACATTGTCCAGCTGTGGGTCTCTGTGTTAGCTCCAATCTACTGTGGGAGGAAGCTTCTCTCATTATGACTGAGTGAGGCAATCTATAGGTATAGTAGAATGTCATTGGGGATCATTTTGTATCTATGTTCTTTTAGCAGAACAATATGATTTGTTTTTCCTCTAGATAGGTCCATGGCCTATCTAATCATAGGTTCTTGGTTACCCAAGAAGTATCAGACATGTGTTCCTTCTCATGGTGTAGGCCTTAGATCCACTCAGAGAAGGATTGTTTACTCCCAGAATGCTTGTGCCTGCATTTCATCAGCATATCATACAGGAAGGCCATCATTGTAGATCACAGGATTTGTAGCTGGGTTGATGGTCACCTTTCTCCTCTGATAGCCTGCAGAGTAGTTTCCAGTCCTGTGAACGTGAGTCCATAGGAGTCTAGGTATGAACCAGCTGAACTTTTCTACATTTAGTGAGTTCCATAAGTGTTGTCTTCAGCAGCAGAGCCTTACATCAGTTTGTGGAGAGCAAACTAAAGCCTGAAATGTCCAGAAGTTTCCATGAGGCCCCTTTATCCAATGAATCAACTACATGTAACCCATTTCTGGCATTGGAGGTTTCACTTGGTGTTGAAAGATGTCCTGTTGGGGCATGATCTTCTGGACTATTTGGTGACTCCATTTATATTTCCTTCATATATGTATATATTTAAGAGGCTTCTACAGTAGAGGTTTTCATATGACTACTCAAATGGCCTTTAGTGTTAGTTGTCCCTCCAAGTATTCCCTACATATTTCCATCTTCCATCTGCCTCCCCATTTAATCCTCTGCTCCAGTCTCCCCCATGTCTCTCCATAACTCTAGATTTTATTTCTCGTGTCCTTGGGGATCCTCCCCTGCCCACTATGCCCTTACTCTTTACATAACCTCTGTAGCTATATAGATTATAAGCTTGCCCATTGAAGGCTTGGAACCTAACATCCACATAAAAGAGGATACATATTAAATTTGTTTTTTGGGGTCTTGATAACCTCACTTGGTATGATTTTTTTCTAACTCCAATAACTTACCTACAAATTTCATGATTCCATTTTTAAACAGAAGGATAACATTTCATTGTATAAATTCACCACATTTTTCTTATCTCTTGATGATATCTAGTCTGTTTCCAATTTCTGGCTATTATGAAGAAAACTGCAGTGAACATGGATAAGCAAACATCCCTATAGAAGGATCCAGAGTCCGTAGGATACATGCCCAAGAATTGAATAGCTGGATCTTGAACTAGATCTACTCCCAGCTTCCTGAGGAAATGTCACACTGATTTACATAGTTGCTGTAAAAGTCTGTACTACCTCCAGCAATGAATGAGTGTTCTGCTTTTCCCATATCCTTGCCAATGTGTGATATCATTTGCTTTATTGATCTTAGCCATTCTGACTGGAGTAAGATGAAATCTCAAACTAGTTTAAATTTGCATTTCCCTGCTAACTAAGAGTGTTGAATATTTCTTTAAGTGTTTCTCATCCATTTGTGTTTCATCTTTTGAGATCTCTCTGCTTAGTTCTGTACCATATTTTTAATTGGGTTTTTTACTTTTTTTGATGTCCAGTTTTTTAGTTCTTTATATACTTTGGATATTAACCCTCTATAAGATGTATAATTTTCTAGATCATTTTCCATTCTGTAGCCTGCCTGAATGATGGTGTCCTTTGCCATCTGTAAATTTTTAGTTCCATAAGGTCCTAGTTATTAATAGTTGTTTTAGTGCATGTGCTATTGATGTCCTAGTCAGAAAGTTTTCCCCATTCCTGTTAATTAAAGACTACTTACTCTCTACTTTCTATTTTTATCAGACTCAGGGTATCTGGCCTTATATTGAGGTCCTTGATCCATTAGATTCCAGTGTTGTGGACGGTCATAAATATAGATCTAATTGCATTCTTCTACACGCAGCCATCCTGTTTCACAAGCACTTTGTTGAAAATGCTGTTTTATCCAGTTTGTAGTCAGAAAGTTTCTCCGGTCCCACCAAGCCCCAGCAGTCCCAAGGCCCACCTATAAAATAATCACTCAGAAACTTATTTAATTATAACTGCATGGCCATTAGCTCAGGCTTATTACTGTCTAACTCTTACACTTAAATTAACCCATAATTCTTATCTATGTTTAGCCATGTGGCTTGGTACCTTTTCTCAGTTCTGCCTTGACATCTTGCTTCCTCTGTGTCTGGCTGGAGACTCCTCACTCAGCCCTCCCTCTTCCCCACATTCTTCTCATCTGCTCACCCTACCTATACTTCCTGCCTGGCTACTGGCCAATCAGCATTATACTTATCAACCAATCAGAGCAACACATATTCACAGCATACAAAATGACATCCCACAGCACCAGTTTGTAGTTTTGACTTCTTTATAAAAAAAAAGTGATGTCAGGTGTGTTGAATTATATTAATGTCTTTAACTCAATTATATTGATTAATATGACTGATTTATGTCAATACCATGATGTTTTATTACTGTAGCTTGCTAGTACAACTTGAAAGTGGGATGGTGGTACCTCTAGCAATTTATTTATTATTCAAGATTATTTTAGCTATCTTTTAATAGCAATTTTAAGTGAAATTTTCTTTATCTTTGTTAGAAACATGTCTCTGTTCGTTTGAACTTGTTATGGAATTTAACTTTAAGATCTCCTTGAATGTCAGTGATATTTGCTGTCTGGATGGAACAATCCAAAGTAAAAATATTTGTCTTCATAGCAAGCATCCCTGTTCTACTAATCTCTATGCAATGGGTAATAAAACCCAGCTCCACTTACCAGTATGTAAGAGCATCACATGGCTTATAGCACACTATCCTGAAGATGATGTGCAGAATCACACAGTAATAGGAATATTTAATAGCTCCATAGTAAGTTAATGTATAACATTATGATTGGAAAAAGGAATACTTTTAGTGAGAGATTGCACAAGGAGACATATTGAATGTTCAATATGGCATTTATTTGCATGAGCAATGAGGAATTCATATAAATGTTCACAAATGATCACATGGCTGCACATAATAGCATTCAGTGGCACTTACCTGAATGTTCCCACATTGCTCTGAGACACATTCATACAGCAAGCCTGAAAGCACATATTAGAATCTAAGAGAAATGTAAATAGGTCTTGTTTATAGTATTCCAGGATCATCTACCAGTGTAATTTTGTGTGAGACTCTCTATTGTCTTTAAAAAACACAAAATGTGAAATGAGAGCTTTATGACTATTTTACAGGTCTTTCCTGAAGATTTATGAAACAAAAACACAAAGGACTCAGCAGTCATTTTAGTATTTTTCATAGTTTAATGAATTATAATAATAGACTTTTATTTAATGTTTTAGAAATTTGTGGAAACAGATATGACTCATTTACCTTGAAGTATCTGGAGAGTGCCAGTTATGTGCTGTGCTTGGCATGAAACACAAGTTCTGATTCTTCGTTCCCTCTGTTCCACCCATGCAGCCTCCTCCTTGGGACAAACTACTCCTGTCACTGATTGCAACCCTCGGGTGCTATGTGGAGGATGGCTGTAACCAAGGGAGTACAGAATATCCTGTAAAGAACCCTGCCAAGAAAAGAGAGTTCCTCAAAAATAACAAAACAAACAACAAAAGAAAAAACACTTTACTTTGTTTTTTTTTTCCAGTACTATTCATTATTTAAGTGTGTAATTTATCAAGTAAACATGTTTATCATCTCATATGTTTATTATTTGTGTGTGTGTGTGTGAAAAGCACAAAGAACAATCATTTTTAACAAATTTCAAGTGTAAAATACAGGCAGCTATCAGTAAAAGGCTCTTCTATATTTTACCCCCAGGATACATTCTTTTGCAGCTAAAACATTGTCCCTCTTAACCACAACTACCCCTCAACTCATTGCCTCTATGAATTTGTATATTTGAGATTTCACATAGATTTGGAACTATGTTTACTTTATTTTTTTAGTATAATGTTTTCCAAGTTCATACAAATAGTTGCTTGACAACTTCTAAAGCTGAGCAATGCTTCACTGTACACACCCAGGCATTCACATACACTTAAACTTATTCCACACATCACATTTTCTTTATATTCAATTATCAATAAACAGGCAGATTATTCTGTATCTTGAAAATTATGAATGATTTTGTACTCTGTGACTCTTTACATACCTCTTTGGCATGCTGTTTTTGTCCTCTTTAGATATGTAGGTTTCTAAATCACCTGCACATATAAGAAACCCTCATTTTTTTCCTTCATGAGTGGTATCAATTTATATACCCATCCAGAGCATACAAAAATTCCTTTTTGTCTGTGTCTTCACCAACATTTGTTATCTTTCACCTGTTTTGATTACAAAATCATTCTTAAAAGTGCGAGGTGATATTTCACGTGGCATTAACTTTCATTTCTCTGATGATACCGATCACTTTTCCATGTACTCCGTCAATTGTATGTCTCTTCTTCTAGAAACATCTGTTCAGGTTCCTTGCCCATGCCACCACATTCCATGATGCCAAAATATAATCAAAGCAGCAAAGTGCTGTCAATTCAAACAGACACAAAGTGCTGGAAAGTTGAGTCTACAGTGAAGAGCACTTGATGCTCTGGCAGAGGACCCAGATTCAGTTCTCAGCACCCACATGGTGGCTCATAACCATCCATGGCTCTAGTTTTATATTATTTGATGACTTCTTCTGACCTTCGTGGACATGATGCAAGCATGTGGTGTACTTACATATATGTAGGCAAAACATACACTGCCATAAAATGAAATTTAAAATTAGTTTTAAACAGATACATAAAATAATGAAAGAAAACTGAGTCCCCAAATAAATTCGTATTTCTGTGGTTATTACTAAGGTTGGTGCCCCTCTCCAAAAATAAAACACTTGGGGAAAAGATAACCTGTTCAACAAAAGTTGGAGAAATTTTAATAGGTAGGAGGAAATTATAAGTCTATCTTTTACCATATGCAGAAATCAACACAAGACAGATTAAAGACTTAAATGTATGCTTTGTAACTATCAAACAATTAACACGAAAGGAAAGTCATTTTGAAATTGTGCTGGGCAATGATTTTTTTTTTTTGCTACAGTGTTAAAAACAGTAGCAAAAATAGGCTAGTGAGATTCCCTTCAGACAAAAAGACTTCTGTATAGCATAAGATGGATAAATATCGTTAGAAAAAAGCCATGTTTGGAATGAGAATGGACTTGTGAATTATATATCTGAGAAGTAATTATTTTCCCAAAGATGTAAGAAAGTCATACAATATAGTATCAAGAAGCAAGAAATGTATATTTATAAAATTACACTTATTCATTGATGCTTACTCTAAGGATGAATGAGAGATGGCTGGGTGGTTCAGAGCAATTGCTAACCTCACAGAGAACCTCAGTTTACTTCCCAGTTTACTCATAGTCTGCAGCTCCTAATCTCCTCTAACTCCAGCTCCAGGGATTCTTACAGCCTCTTCTGACCTTTATGGTCAACTGCACACATGTGATTCACATACATACTTGCAAGTACTCACATATATACATAAAATTAAAAATAAATAAATTAAAAGTACTTAGGAGGCAGAGTCTGGTGGATCTCTAAGTTTCAGTCCAGCCTAATCTACAGAGCTGGTTCCAGGAAAGCCAGAACTACACAGAGAAAGCCTCTCTTGAATGTCCCCATACACATTTGTAAATGATAGAAGAGTTTCCAGATAGATAAATAAATGAATAGGCAAATAAGATTTATCCATCTTTGGGCAGTAATACCAGATTGCATTTAATAGAGTACAATTGTTTAATTATTGTTGTATATAGTATTTTTTTAGTGATGTTTACATCATGTTTTAATGCATTTCATCTAGTTTTTTCTTCCTTATCACCACCATCACTTCTTCATTTAGCCTTATAATTTTTTTTTGTTTTACTGGTCACATCTTTTGTAATTTTAATATTATTTGACTATTTTAATTATTAATAAAGAAATACAAATGTTATTTTTAAGGTTCATTTCTCAATTTAAGTGTGTCAGTTTAAAAGGTGACTTTGGATGAAGACAACATTGAAGTTAGTTACCTTGGGAAGCATAGAGTGCACTTTCTAATTTAGTGGGCTTTGTCATGAGCGCTGAATAGCTAAACATAACAGAATTCAGGCCTTGTGAGCAGAAGGGACTCAGCAGCAGGAGCCTTTGAACTGTACCCATCCTGGATCTAAAGAGTTTCTATGTTGCTGGCTTTTGATTAGAACTATACTATTGTCTCATCTAGGTCTCAGCTCTCCCAGATCACATTATAAATTTTAGGCTTAGTCGCTTCAATAATAACCATATGAAGTAATGCCTTAGGATAGGTTAATCTATCTCTCTATATACAATTATTTTATTGGTTCTTTTGTACTGGAAATTGTAAGAGAGCTATCATATAAAACTTAGATGTTCACATTGAATTGGAAATTTGTCTATGATCAGATTGCTATCTTGTCTCCTTGCCTGAGAGCATTTGCAGAAAGCATATATTTTGTAAAGGAAAGACTAAGACTTACCTTGCCAGGAGAGGATTATTTTTATATACAGACTATAGTTCTCAAAAAATGACAATGAAATCTATTTGTTTTATATTTGAAATCCCAGAATACAAAAGTATCAATTGGAAAATGGAATAAAAAGATGACTAGAATGATAAGTAATATTACCTGTTTTAGGAAAAGGAGAACATGTGTGATTATAGAATGTCTAGATAAGGCAAAATCTCAGGAAGTCCCTGCTAAAACTTGACTCTCCCATGCCCCAAAATCTACTTAACATTGTTTACCTGGAGAATTATACATGCAACACAATTTTGAATTTAGTAACTTTTAAATATGACTTTAATCTCTAATGAGTAAATACAAACAATAGACAAGAATATTTCATTAAAGAATTATTCTCAAGATTCTCTCAAAAGTAGAACACCATAATCTTAAAATATCAAAATTTTCACATACCATTGCCACTTTGTAAATGGTGCAAAGGAATGGTAATATAAATATGCTAATGTTTTAGCTGTATCTAAAGCTTTCCTCAGGAAAAATTGTATATATAATTAGTTTCACGAGAAAATGTTTCATCTTTAAAATTACATAGGAGACTTTGACTGTTAGGTAAAGTCTTATTTCACTTCATTATTAATTAGAAATTGAGATCAAATTTTTCTTTAGGCAGATTATATAGTGAAGAGGAAAAAAAACCTCTAAGATTGCTCTAAATTCCAGAGTAGGGATGCCCAGTGCACAAGAGCTGTAATAAATATTTTGACTTGAGATACTAGAATTTAGCATATGAAAATATTGTACTGGAGGGAGGTATCTGAGGGCTTATCACTAATGAGGAGAGTTAAGAGAAGAACTCTACAAATCTTTACAGGGAGACCATGGTATCTTCAGTTAAACATTAGTCTTCACATTAAAGTCAAATTCAATGAAGGCCATGCAAAGGAAAAAAATTGAAAAAAGAAATAATTTTTCAATACACATAAGCCAAATAATTCCTGCACCTCAAACGGTGCCTTGGTGCTTTTATGTACCTACAAACAATGTAGAACAACATTATTACACATGTGAACATTAACAGAGAGACAAGAAACATCACATAATAACTAGACTATGCACTAATCAAGTAAAAAGCAAAAAAAAAAAAAATAGGTCACACAAAATGGATGTATATTGCAACAAAAGTTCATGGCCTAAAAATTTTGAGGCGTTGAATATTTTTGAAATACCACATTAGAAAACAATCTGTAATCTTTAAAAAAGAAAACAATTAAATAAGTTATAGCTTTGCTACAAATACTAATATGATTTAGTTCATGGCATTACCACTTTGATTGTTAAGATTGTGCAATTAGCTCCCTACTATTTACAGGTTCTATATCTCAGAGGTCTCCTCACATAGCTTCATTCATGGACTGTATTCTGACAGGGAATTTTAGAACCAATCCTTCAGTGGATTTTAGCTACATTTTTTTTGGAGTGATATAAAATGACCACATTGGATTGGAAGATTCCTCTTTTGAGTTCTGTGATGCTTTGTATGACAATGACTTCCATTGACTCATATATTCCAATATGTGGTCCTCATCAGGTGGAACTGTTTGGGAAGGATTAGAAGGCATAGATTTGTTGGCAGAAATATGTTACTAGGGATAAGACATTGAAGTTTCCAAAGCACAGGCAATTCCCCAGTTAGTTATGTCTCTCTCAGCCTCATTTTTGTTGTATCTCAAGATATAAGGTCTCACCTATTGCCCCAGTGGCATGCCTACCTTCCTGCTGCCTTGCTCACCACCATGATGACCGTGGACTCAACCTCTGGAACTCTAAGCCCACAATGACCTCATTATTATATAAATTGTGTTTGTCATGTGTTTCCACAGAAATAAACATAACTAAGAGAGGTTCCATTTAATGATATTGGTTCTATTGATTGCTTTATGTGTTTGTGTGTGTTCTTTAATCAAGCTACATTCTAAAATAGTCACTTATAGTGATTTAGTATTGGTTTCTTGTCATAATGTTGCTTAATTACTTTCCCATACATCACTCAGAAATTGTATAATGTCCAGTGGGTTGTGTTCTTGGGTGCATATTGAATGTTAAACTGTTTAGAGCATTATTTCTTTAAGTGAATGCTCTGTCTGCCCTTTAGAAAATGTATCCCTTGAAGACTTTGGAGATTATTAGTCCATATGTTCCTTGAATATGATTAATATTTCTCCCCATAGACTACTACAAAAAAATTTATTTTACCTAACCAAAAGTCAAGAGTCTCCATTATGCTCATTGAGAAGATATATAAACACAATTAGTAATAAACAACATAAAAGTATTACAATGCATAGTATAATATCAGTCTTTGAGAGTTGAGGAAAGATAAAAATCTATGTCTAAAATACTCATTAAATCATAACCTAAAAAGGGAAGAGTGAGTATCATCTGTTTCCTACAAGGCTAGGGTTTATTTGTTGGTAGGCTGTTTCCTGTGCTAATTGTGTGTATTTATGTAGAAATTTAAAATGTCATTATCTAACATACTTCTTTTTGTTTAATGTTGCCAACATCAGCATTTAAAATTGGAAAGTAAAGAATTTTAAGTAATTAAAAAGAAACAGATAACATTAAAAATAAATAATATATGATATATAGAGTTTGGAAAATTTTGTGTGAGATGTAGGCTCAAAAAAAATGACCCCTCTTCAGTCTTTGTCATTGTCCTGTGCTTCCTACATAGGCATATAGAGCTACACAAATACAAATTTCTAAGTTTGGGACTTTAGCTTAATCATGACAATGATGACAGCAGTCAGAAGTTTAGACTACTTCCTGCTTCAGTATCCCTACTTTCTCCTAAAGAATAAAGTACCCCACATGTCCTATTTCTGCAATCAGTTCTATTTTTAGTTAATTTATTCACTTTACCAAAGTCTGTGGCCTGTGCCTATCAATTAAAATTTAACAAACCGGAACTGAACTGGTGACCAATAAAAAGTGTCACTACTACTGACTACTGTTCATGGTGCTGGTAGGTAATTTGCTCACCACCAGAGGAAAAAAAAATTGGTAGCTCGAGATTTCCTGCCTTGTCCACAGTCAGGACAAATCTTTGTCACCCACCAGTCCCACAGCCACGCAGATCCAACCAAGTAAATACAGAGACTTATTTTGCTTACAAACTGTATGGCTGTGGCAGGCTTCTTGCTAACTGTTCTTATATCTTAAATTAATCCATTTCCACAAATCTATACCCTGCCATGCGACTCGTGGCTTACTGGCATTTTCACATGGTGCTTGTCTTGGAGGTGGCTGACTGCAGGCAGTGAGTCCTTCTGCCTTCCTGTTCTTTTATTTCTCCTCTCTGTTAGTCCCGCCTATACTCCCTGCCTATCCACAGTCAATCAGGTTTTATTTATTGACCAATCAGAGCAACTTGACATACAGACCATCCCCCAGCATAGCCAAGTGCAGACCATCTCAGACACCTGCACTCAGGCCCGTGGTCCTAATCATCCTCTATGCAGACCTGCTGGGTAAAGCCACGAGGAACCCAAGAATGGGCTCCCACAGGACATACAGAACATCCGACAGCAAAAAGTAATAATCTATTTCATCTTGCTTTAAAACCTATGACATATGAAAGAAACCTGCATGTAAGATATGCAGCCCTGGAGGCACAAATGCTGTGGAAGTAACCAACTACTTTTTAAAAATTAGATATAAGACCCACTCCATGAGGCTGCTAATATAGCCTAAAACCAAAGACTGGATAGATCTTGAACCTAAGGAAAAAGCTACTACTATTATTCTGCAAATATATATATATGTATATATATATATTTTTCCCCCTGGGTCTACCACAGGAATATGTGCAGACAGTGAGAGCTTTGGAGCACTTAGGAATACTCATCCCTAAACATATATGTATTCATCGTACCCCTTCTCTAAAAATGAAGGGACCTGTGGGGAAAAGGAGGTAGAAATATTGTAAGAATGATAAGTGGTGGATGACTCCAAGGAAGCAGTGTCTTCAAGACACAACAGGACAGATACACATATAAACTCACGAAAAACGTGGCAACATGGCCAAGACATGTATAGGTTCAAATCAGACAGACTACCAACAATGAAAAGTGGGAGTTGGCACTGTTATATCAGGATTTATTGAGGCAATGTGAAAATAAAAGAAAGAAGCCACCAACAGTAACAAATTGTCCTTTAATCAGAACAATTCAGGGCGACATTCTCTTTGTTGGAATAGAGACTGTATGCATGTGGCACAGGGGCTTGGAGATTTTATAAGGCAGGAAAATAAGCTTTGAGGATGGATGAGTCCATCTGCAGGTCAGTTCCCCTGTCAAAGTGTTAAATACCACAGAGGTTGGTGTGCATCTTCTTATCAGACACTTCCAAGATCTTGATAGTCCACAGGTGTTATCAGTGAGTCAACATTCCTGTCTAGAGTTTCTCAACCTGCCTGTGACTTTTGGTTCATTAACACTTTATTCCAGAAACTGAAGAAAGATAAAAAGAAGGAAGCAACGTATTCTTTCATTGGCTGCTTTCTATGAGAAGGGAAACTGGGCCTCTCACGGACTTGTGGAACCTTAAAGCCTATCCGCACTGACACACCTCCTCCAAAATGGTCATACCTACTAATCCTTTCTAAGCAGCCCTCCAATTGGAAACCAAACAATCAAGTATATGAGACTATAGAGGCCATTCTCATTCAAGTCACCATTTATTTATGAATGAAATACTTAGTTCTAGGTTTTCAAAAGTTTTACAGGTCAAGTACTACTTATCTGTTCTGATTTATCCATCATTAGTTATTGAAATCCCTTACTGATCTCTTAGATGCAAGTTTCATTTTGTCCAAATTCTTGCAATAAGTTTCCACTTGTGCCATTATATCTTCCTTCTGTTTTCTTAAAAGAACATTCTTTGTAACTCACAAAGTTAGTTCATAAACTAATGATTTTATTACGATTAAATAATTTTGAATAACTATGTGCCAAAACCAAACATTCCTTGATTTGCATCACTATTTTTCCTCTTATGTTGGAAATTTTGTGTTCACACCATTAGAGTTGTTACTGGGATTCTTAAGAAAAGAATTTTCAGATTTATACACACTGAATTACTACTTTTTTTTAGATTTCCTGAATTTTATGACATTTGCTCATATTTGTATACCTCAAAGTGGATATTAAAATATTTTTGGAAGAATATGATAGTCATTAATTTGTCAGAAAAGTCAGACTTTATATATTTTTAATATCTACTTGATTGGCATCACAGCTGTTTTAAATTCAATGGCCCTAATGCTATCTCACAAAATACTATTCCTAAGTAAATTAACATGGAATATTACTAATAATGTAATTAATATTAATATAGAATGCCTATTGAATAGACATTTCCTTTAAAGATTCTTTCCCTCTTTCTAAGACATATGGTAATGAAAATAGAATACTTTTATTAAATATTATAATTTTACTTTTAGATAATGTATAGATTACACACTAATATGAGTCATTGTATTTACTACAACATTCAATGTTTTTCCTAGATTATATAAGTCATGTCTGTTATCAGAAATGGTTACTACTGATACATAAACCTGTAACTTGATCTTATCAAAGTTTTGTGTCTTAAATTACTGTCATTTAACTACAAGAGGATACATTATAATTATTTAATTATCATAATTATTTAAATTACTAATGTATTTAAATTAAGTTCTAATATTTAGTTTGAGCAGTAACAATGTAAATTATATCATTGTGATGATTTCTTTGATCTACTAAAATACCAAGAAGTGTCATAATGCTAATTATGCCAGGTGGTTCTCTTACAATAAAAAAGCTTATCACTACACTGAATGAGTTTACTATAAAGAATGCTAACAATTCCTGTCTAGTGAGTCATTAGTGTTTAAATTCCCTATGTTAATATGCTTTTGGTTTTAATCAATGGTGCTAAGATACCATCCAAAATTAAATGCTTAAGTGATACTGTGCATTTCTTCATTAAATGGAAGATTTAAAGAAGGCAAAAGAACACTATCTAACAAATGTTTAGTCACATGAAAATTGGTGTTAGGGAAGTCAGTGTAGTCTTGTAGAAATTGAAGAAATTGCTGAATTTCTTTAATAATGCAAAATTGAACTCACCAAAATATAAACAATAAAAATTACCACATGTTTAAATATTTCCCATTTTAGTATGCTAATTGTATTCTAGGATATTTTCTACCTCAGTATCTCCTTACATACTGAGGAGCAGGCTGAAGAAATACAAACATGTCACTCAAAATGTGTTGTCACATATTGGTCAGTAACTGAGTTTGAGGAAAACTGCCCAAGATAAGTGTTTAAGCATTCTCCCAATGCACCAAAAGCAGTAAGTACTTCATCAATTAAACACATTATGGCAACATATAAAATTGAAACTTATTTTCAAAGCTTTTCTATGTGACCATTATGATGAAAACATGGAAGTATTTATTAGTCAAGATAAAATAATCATTACTTAATACATGCCACAATGGTGATAATTTCTTTCAGTAGAGGTTAGTTTTATTTATTTTTTTTTCTGAGAGCAAACATTGCTATTTATCAGTATCTTATGTCTATTTGTTTCATCCTTCTACAGGCTTGTTACTTAACTTCAGGACCAGAACACTGTTTTCACTTTTACTTATTATTTCTTTTCATAGCATTTACTCTTGGTAAACTCATAAATGAATATGAGGTCTCTTAGGAGGACCCTAGGAGACACTAAATTTATCTAGAATAAAGACGCTGGCATCCGAGTTGTTCCTCTACAAATGCCTTTGACTAAGAGGAGTTGGATCACCAGCGATCAGATAACACCTTCCAAACAGGGAAAATGATCCAGAGAATGCTAATGTTGAATTGAAGGAACCAGAGGACACGAATTTCCTTGTTGCACTTTAGATATTCTATTGGGTTCCCTGATGTTTCCATTCATACTACGTTCAAATTCTCTCCTTTGTCTTCTTAGTACTGCTCTTGTATTCCCTTGCAGATATTGTACCTCTAGACATAACTCAATATAGTACTTTTATATAAATCTAACTATTCATCCCTGTCTGCTCTGCAGAAAATAATAGTACTGTACAAAACTATTTCAAGCTTATCTTGCAAGAGACTGTCTATCTGGATTACATAAGAAATGCTAAGACCCAATATATGATGCAGAATTCAATTTCAGTTTTAAAACCCAGATAAAAGAAATACGTCTCTTGACATCACACTTAGCAAAGCAGGACCATGAAGAAAGTGGGGAATTCCAAGTATAAAATATGTGCTTAGCAGGCAGGCATACATGCTGTTGTGGGAAATTACTGAAGTCAGTCAGTCAATCAGCATACTGCACAGAACTTCAGAGGGATGCAAATTCTCCTTGTAAATCAATTGATCTACATTTCCTGCAGGTTTGTGTTTATGATTTCAAAGGCTAAGTATCTAGAGGTAATGGCTTATCATGACATTATTAGAAGGATGTGGATTACTGAAGTTGGAAAATTTGCTCAAACTTAATTAAAAACATAGTAAGATCTTGCTATATTTTTAACACTACTCTACAAAGAAGCAAATTAATGTGATTTTCAGACGAAACTCCACTGTTTCAAGTTAAACATCGTGGGGTCATGTCTCCAGTCCCTTCTGAGAAAGCAGAATGTTTGAAAGCAGACTGGTAAACACAGCAAGACTCTGTTTCAAGAAAAGAAAAAAACAAAAACAATAAAGTTACATTTCATTACTGATAATAAACATTAAAGAAAAATAAGAAGTAACTCTAGGTAGAATTCATGATGTAATTAGGGTTTTAAAAAAGGAATAGGTGACATGCAGGTGTGAACAAGAATTCCTAAAAAAATAAGCTGTGTCTACAAAGCCTGACTGATTAAAACTTCAATGACCATGGAGAGGCTGGAATGGTGCTGGTTTAGAAGCCTAATCATTTCTTTTAAGATATCTTTAGTTCCACAAATAGCCATTCCTTGCCGAGACTTAACATCCAGATAAACAGATGAAACCTTTGAAAGCTTTGATGTAACGAAACTCTGGTCTCTGCTAAAAGCTAAGAGTACTATCCAGTAATATCTGTAGTTGAGATTCCCTCATCCACTTGCTTCCAACGAAGTAAAATGCCTTGATATGTACATTTATTGTTTCTGTTATTATAAAACTGCTTCCATGTTGGAAATAGAATAACCTAAATTTCTTTTCCCCCTCCATGATCACTAAATTTGTGCTCCAGAAGAAACTAGCTCTCTCTTACTCACTTTGAGTTGAGCTACGTTTTTGTGTTGACATGAGCTATCATGTAGATAGTATGATAGAGTGATATCTACTACTAGATGTTATTTCATTTTGTTTGTGTACATATATTTGGATGAGTTCCAATTTTAGCAATTATAAATTAACTAGGTTTGAATATTCTTTTATAAGTTTTGAGTTAACTATATGACTACAGTTTTTCTTGTTAAATATGTAGAAATAGACTAGTTGAACTCATACTGAAAATTAAAAATGAAACTAAAAATGAAATGGGGACTTTTAGGAATACTAGTGTGAAACTTCCTAGTGATATAGAATGGAGAGTCTCTTGTCTGTTTATTCCTTATCTATCTGTCATTTTTGGAACCCTTCACTTTCTTAGCTTACATCATAGCTAGCGGGTAGACCTACCTTTCATGCCAATTTTTCAAATTTAATAATTAAATTTAAGTGCTATTTTTGGTCCACACTATTCTATTATATAATAGTGAAGAAAGATAAATCTAACTTCTTTATAATAATGTGGCTTCATTGTTCAATATATCTTGTAAAGTTGTCTTATTCTGTACTTTTTAAAGTGTTTTTCTTTACCTTGTGTCATTACTTATATTCTCTTCATCTTATCTGATCTCCTAACTTTAGACACTATCCATCATTCCAGTAAAATTCTCTTTTCCAAAGTTGACTAGTATATACAATCTTCAAATATATAAGATTGCTTTCTTTACAACACAGACATTAAAAATATCCTTATTTTTGTGTGTATCTTTGATAACTTTCATTGTTGTATATTACTCCATTATTGGTTATTTCAAGTTTGCTTGTTTACATGCAATTGGGTAGTCTCAACTTTAGTGATACAAATTATTTTGGTATAAATATTCTTGTATAATTTTTATCTCAACAAACACTATATTAGACTCTATGTTTTTGATATCATTTGATTTTGTCAGTATTTTGACTCTGCTAATAAATATACAGTTGCATCTTATTATGGTTTAGTTTTCATTTCCCTGATTATTAATGATGTTCATTAGTTTTCATTGTTCATAGTCATTTATCTTTCTCTAGCAACTTACTTGTTCAAGTCTTCTGCCTATCTTAAAAATAATGAGCTACTTGCTTTTACATTATTAAGAATTTTTCAAGCTTTTTTGGAATATAAATATATAAGGATATATATGAACACATACATGTGATGATTTAATATAGATATTAATTGGGAAACCATTGCTATAGACAAAGCAATTTACACATGTGTTACCATAGTTGTTTACTAACCTGGGTATAAGAAATTGAGACATTTAATATTTCCTTCCTTAGCAAATTTCAAGAAAACAGTACAGTGTTGACAACTAGTATCCATGCTGCACATCCCCCTTGTATCTGTGAAACACATTTCAACTGTCTGCTAATCTTTACTTAAGTATATGAATATCTTGGATACTTTGTTACAGTGAACATAAGAGTTGGCATACCTCTTCAACCATCTGCTTCCATGTCTAATTCCCTTGTCTATATAACTAGCCATGGGGCTGCTAGATGGAATGGCTGTGTTTTAAAGTCTTCATACAAACTACCTATTATTTTGTAAAGTACCTGTCATTACAGTTTAAATATAAAGTATCTTCCAAGAAGGCTCATGTATGAAAAAATTAGTCTCCAGTTGGTAGTGCTATTGAGAGTAAACTGGATAATGGGGGTTGTGGCAAATTGGCTAAAGAAATGTCCCCTATGGGTGCAGGTGTTTGTCATTTGCTTGTTTGGTAAAGTCATGTAGCCTTTCTAGAAGAAATGTGTCAAGGGGGCAGGCTTTGAGAGTTGGTAGCCTCATCCCACTTCCAGTTTGATCTCTCTACTTTGTGTTTGCAGCTGAATACATATATATATATATGTATATGATGACATGGTCAGTCCACTTCCTTCTGTGCCACCTCCTGTCATCCTCTCTCACCATTGTGGATTCTTCTTCTAGACCCACCAGCCAAATAAACCGAACCTTCCTTAGGTTGCCTTTGGTCATGGCATTTTCTCATAGCAAGAGAAAGAGTTACTAACACCGTAGTTGCCATCAGGAGGTGGCTGTTACAGTAAGGAATCTGACAATGTGGGGCTTTGGAAGAATGTAAAAGACATTGAACTAGAAAAGCAGTTGGGTGCTGTTAGGAGAGCTTGATGGGCCTTTCTTAGAGGAGCCTAAGAGGCACTAGTATTGAGAGTAATATGGATGGTAAAGGTCAAACTCATGAGGTTTATAGAGGAAGCAAAGATTTTAACAGAAACTGAGCTAGAATCACACCTGAGATATTTTGACAAAAAAAAAAAAAAAAAATGGTTACCTTTGGTCTGTGTCCTAAAAACATGCTTGAGGCTAAATTTCAAAGTAATAGCTAATTTCTTTGGCAGAAGGAATTTCAAGGTTTCATAATGTTAAGTCTCTGGTATGGTTATTACTGATTTATTTTCTGCAGATCCACAAAGAAAAAGAGCAAATGGAGCAGAAAAAAAATAAATATGCAGTTTGGAGAGAAAGAAGAGCACTAGGAAGGCATGTGTGCATTGAAAGAGGCTGTAACTGTAGGGATCTGTGCCTTTAAGGAAGGGAATCCTCCTGCTCAACATTGGAATGATAAGAAAAGGTGCCCAAAGGCAAGACCACATCCAATAAAACTTCCTGTCACCTGGCTCTAGAAGTCAAAATCCTTATCAACTAATTCCAACCTCAGGTCCTATGGAGTTTAGTACCAGTTGATAATAGCCTTTCCTCTTGAGAGAGGAGCTTTATCACTTTACTTACATATTTTTACATTATTGTTGGACTTTACTTTGCACATTCTGAGTATCTTATCGAGAAACTTAAGTCAGTTGGGTGTGGTGGATCACCCAGCACTCAGGAGGCAGGCAGATCCAGTTCCATATCGGCTTAATCTACATACTGGTTTTCAGGCCAGCCAGGGCTACTAAGGGAGACCCTGACTAAAATAAACAAATGAAAACAGAAGGCTTAATTAAATGTTGTGAAAAAATTTTTCATGCAGAACCTTATAGTGGAGTTTGAGTATAAATAAACACCAAAAATTCTATGCAGGGACTGAACAGTACTTCTTCTAGTCCCTGTGTTTCTTTAGCTGAACGTATTCTGGCTACAGTAATCCGTGTAGAGAAAAGAACCTCTGGGGGCTGGTAGCAGTCTTCTGCGCTGTGACAGCCGCTACCCTGTGGCGTACAGACTACAGTTTGAGATTCTTTCTAGTGTGGAAGCTCAAGGAGAGAAAATGTCTCTGCCCAGCAGGTGCCGTCCTCACTGCCAAGCCTAGAAAGACCAAGTTCTCCATCCTGCAGGGTCTTTCTCTGATGCAACAAAACACACATTCACTGCTGTTTGATCCAATTAAAAGTTTGAAAGCTAAGAGATTCACCACTGCTAGATGACAGGGATATTATCATTCCTTTTCTGGTATTAAACTTCAGTAGGATTCTCACCCCCCAAACAAACAACAACAATCATCTATCATTGCTGAACTGGGAAATTCCTGGAAGGATATAACATTTACATTGACCTATAGTATTTACAGTTGGACAAAAATGACTTAATGCTGCCCAAGCTTCTCCATCAGGGGGTCAGTACAATGACTGGTCAGAGCTCTTCTGTATGGAGACGCTGCTAACATTGCATAAATTGCAGTGGATTTAGCAGTCGTGAGATATAGCAGGGTCCTCAGTGAGACCAGTTTCCAAGAACACAGGGATGAAAGCCAGGAAGAACACAATGGTTTGAGGAGTTTTAAAAAGAACAATCAAGACGGAAAATATTTAGATGACTCTCCAGGAAAGATTATTACTTAAAAATGATTCACAAAAGTAGAAAAATGGAGAAGAAAAGACTAGACTGAAGTTTTGTGTTTGAGAGACAAAAAGAAAAGTCTTAAAAGATTACAAGAAAGAACTGGGAACCAAGAAGACTTCTAATTCATAATTTAGGTTTCATGCTGAGAAACAGGGCAGTGAATTCTGGGGCTCAGAATTCATGATGAACCCAAATATAAGTGGCTGTGCAGATTCACTAGAAATTTTAAAATATCTACTCAAAGAGTTTGTTCACTGGTGATTTTTGGTTTTCTCATAAAATGGTCTCCAATTCAGATATCGTCAGAGAGATAAGAGAATATTAATTTATCCTGAAGGGTCCAGAAATATAGAAATATAAAATTGTAAACCTAAAAAATAAATAAATAAACTGACAGTCATCAGCTCCATCAGCTACTAAAGATTAACTTTTAACAGCAGCCAGGTCTGCTTTACAGCCAGCTCCTCTGTCAACAGCCAGGCGTTAACTCTTAACCCCCTTATACCTTATAGCCCACAACTGCCATGCACCAAAGTTAACTTTTAATAGTTGTTGCTACATGACTCCTAGTGTGCATTCCATGCCTGATGCTTACTTTTCGATATAAAAGGGGCTTGGAACCCACCCACTTGACCACAGCTTCAGAATACCAGGCTGTGACTGTGGTCCCAGTTAGTTGGTAAGCTTTTTTTTGAAACAGCGAGTAGTGAGAAGCCTTGTTGGGTTTGTATCAAGGGGCCCCACAGGAGGCGAGACACACTCACATGACAGATTCGGGGGGTGGGGGGCAGGAGAGAGAGAGAGGAAGAGGAAGAGAGAGAGAGAGAGAGAGAGAGAGAGAGAGAGAGAGAGAGAGAGAGAGAGAGAGAGAGAGAGAGCAAAGGGTGAGTTTTTTTCCTAAAGGGAATATGCTGATATTTTATTTGTGCTGAAATTTGATTTCATTTCTGTGTTAATAAATAAAGTTGCCTGGGGAACAGAGCTAAGAGCAAGCCATTTAGCAGAAGTCTGGAGGTGGTGGCACACGCCCTTAATCCGATCACATGGCAGGCAGAGTCTCTGCGTAGTCAAGGACACAGCCAAGTGGTTACCCAAAACTTTAATCCCAGTACCAACCATAGAGACCTGGAGGTCTGTATAGGCAGGCAGTGACAAGGAAAGCATGTGGTTGGGTTTAGAGCCAATGAGAAGGTAGAACAAAAAGGCAATAAAAAGACAGGACACAGGAAGAAGGTCTCTCTCTCAGGGGAAGGACGGCAGCAAGTGGTAAGCCAAGGCTCTTTGCTAGGGCTCTGCTCTCTTGGGCTTTTAACTCTGTATTTGGCTCTGTGTTTCTTATTTAATAAGACCGATTAGAAATCCATCTACAAATGCTAAATAAAATACTTCAAACAGAAGACAGACATACATTGGAAAGATTATACATAAATTCACACCAGGGTGCTGGACAGGTCCCCAAGCGGTGGTATATAATACATTCCTCTGTTTTGATTATTATAAAAAAGTGAGTTATACATAGCATGTAGGGGTGAATGAGGGCACCAAATTCTCAAGACTATTTCCTGCTAAAAAGGGGCAAAGTAGGGCGGGGGAACTTAGGAGTGATGTACAGCGGGAGGTGTGAGTGAAGAAGCATTCAGGCAGCTGTCATTGTGGAGACCTCAAGCACGGAGATTTCAGGCATCTGTTCCTTGAGGGAGCTGAGAAGACAGGTCGCAGCAGCGATGTCTGAGAAGACACACCAAATCAGGAATACAGGAGCTGTCTATCACACCCGCTGCTCCTCTGGAAGTGGAAATGCTTCTATTCATCCTGTAAAAAGGGTCAATGAATTAGGAGATAACAGTTTTTATAAGTGGGCATATGGGTGAAGTTAACCTGCAAGTATTCACCCAGTTGGAGTCCTCGGTTGGTGGTTGGGAACTTTGGAGCTGATGCAGAGCCTGGTATATCTGGAGGAACCCTTCTGGATTGGCCTTGGCACAATTCTGGCAGTAGAGGTGGATCTGTGCAGGGATCTGTAAGTGTCTATAAAGCAACTGGAACGAATTTACATCATCTTGGTGTCATAGCAAAAGCTATGGCTTTGGGTTAAAGGTATGAACATTTCCTGGCTTTAGCCCAATACAATGTATCTTTAAATCTATAACCAGAGGAAATTTACTGAATGGAAGTGGTTGAGTGAGTGAAGGAGAGGCTTCACTAAACATCATCAGATCTGAGAAGGATATGTAAGTGAACAGAAGTGAGACAGCTTTCTTTTCTTCATGTAAACAAACCTTAAAGCAGTTTATTTTTTATCTAGTTTACCAGGGGATACTGAGAGCAGTCAATAGTAAAAAGTTACATTGAAATCTGTTCTGTGAGTTTATCTGATCTGGTAACAAGGTAAATTGTGTCCAGACCTAGCAGTAGCTCTGGGATAGGGAGACCTGTGGCTTGAATTTTACACATAAAAAGAACTGAGAAGGCAGTTGAAGCCTTAGTTGCTGCTGTTAAATGGACAAAGCCTGGTTGTCAAGCCTTATCAGAGATCTGAGAATGATAAATTTTAACTGAGTTAGCAACTGAAAGTTGTTGTTCAAATTTCTAATTGTCTTATAACAAAAAACCTGGAGCCAGATATTGGAGTGAAAGCTGAAAGATCAGAAAAGCAGAGCAAGCCACAGCCAATCTCACCTCTCCAAAATTACAGATGATCCTGTTTCCACAAAACCTCAGATTGAAAGTCTTTGACTCCTCACCTGAAAGGGTCTCAGCTGAACTGCCTTATATACCTTTGTCTGCCCAGCCATGTCACTTCCTGGGATTAAAGGGGTGTGTGCTTCCCAGTACTTGGATTAAAGGTATGTGCCACCGCTTCCTGACTCTGTTTCCAGTGTGGCCTTACATTCACAGAGATCCAGACAGATCTCTGCCCCCTGAGTGATAGGATTAAGGGTATGTGCCACCACTGCCAGACCTCTGTGTCTAATCTAGTGGCTGGCTCTGTCCTCTGATCCTCAGGCAAGTTTATTAGGGTGCACAATAGGTCACCACAGAAAGTGACAGAGACTTAATTGCTGGCTACCTAGGCTGCCACCCCAGGGTCCTCTATGGTTGTTGAGGCATAGTTCTCAGGGCAACAACATCAGCCTTTGCCTGCAAGGCCTAGACCTGCCAGGCCTCAGAAGATCCAACAGTTATGGGGTAGGAACTTGTGGGAAGTACCAGCCTATATTGTCTAGGCAAAAGTGAGGCAATGGGTCCCCAGAGTCCTGCTGTCCATGGTCTGAAGAAGGCCCTGACAGCAGACTAGGTTCTTCTGTGTCCATCTCAGTGGCTGGTGTTCCTCCCCCCCTCATGTCTTCCTAGTCCCTCCCCACAACTTCCTTCCCCCATCCACTCCTCCTTCTTTCTCTTCAGAAAAGTGTAGGTCTCCCATGTATATCAGCCAGTCATGGCATGGCAAGTTGCAGTAAGACTAGGCACCTCCTCTCCTACTAAGGCTGGATGAGGCAATCCAGTAGGAGAAAAAGGTCACAAAAGCAGGCAACAGAGTCAAAGGCTTCCACTGCTCCCACTGTTAGGAGTTCCATAAGAACACCAAGCTACACAACTGTCATGTATATGCAGAGGACCTAATTTTGCCCCATGCTCACTTTCTGGTTGGTGGTTCAGTCTCTGTGAACCCTTATGATCCCAGGTTAGTTAATTCTGTGGGTTTTCTTGTCTTTGCCAGCCCAAAGTCCCAAAGTCCTTTCACAGTCCTCCCTTAAAAAATTTCCAGGTCTGTCACAGCACTAGCCCATGAACCTTGTACCCATTTCTCTCATAGTGTTTCTGTAGCTAGGCTAAAGCACCATGACTGAAGCAAATTGAGGATGAAAAATTTGTCTCATCTGGACAACTCAGATCAGACTGATCATTGAAGCAAGTCAAGGCAGAAACTCTAGGCAAGAACCTAGTGGCAGAAACTGAGAGGCCATGGAGGAACACAGCTTTCTGACTTGCTCCCAAAGCTTGGCTTAGCCTGCTTTCTTATACCATCCAGGACTATCTGCCCAGCGTTAGAACCACACACAATGATTTGGACCCTAGAAAATAAATCAAGAAAATTATCTACAATGTTTCCTCCTGGGCAATCTTTTGGAGGCATTTTCTCAATTCCAGATATGTTTAAGTTTTTGTCAAATTAACAAAGTCTAATGACTGTCATTGATAAATTCCACCCAGAGGCCTTTTCTTCCTTCATTTTTCTGTCTTTGAGATTTTACGTGAGTGAAAGGAGGGTTGTTTACATTTGACATATGAATTATGCTCATATGTGTTCCCTAGATCATGTGTCTCTGAGATTTCCCCTTCCTAGAAGAAAAGTCTTCCTATATCTACTTTTCTATTCTCAGTCACATTTTCTAGGGTATAAAATATGTGATATTCTCCTACACTGACATAGATCCAAAGGAAAGAAAAGATACGAAGATAAGAAGAAAATTAAGTTTTTGTTGATGCTGTTTCTTTTATTTTGCTCTATATTTGTCTCAGCTTTAGTTCCCCAAATTCCACTTAGTATAGAATACAGACAATTTTCTCACTGTGGAACTGTTTATGTATCTCTGGCCTCCTGAATCTGCATCTCCAAGAACTTCAATGGATGGAGATACACATTTGTTTTTTTCTGTGTATATTTGGCTTGATCCTTAATCTTCTGTCTTTTATCAAGTGTTATTATCTTTTGGGGATGGAAGAATGGTATTAAATCATAAAAAACCTCTATACTAAGATTTATAGGAAAAATAAACAAATAAACTTAATGTGTTGAATCGTCCAGTTCTGAGTGGCCTGAGTGGTAGCCGAGATTCTGTTCTTATATTACCACTTTGGTTCCTAAGAGTTCCAGGCAATTCTTAGTGCATAGTTCACGAGTATAGCTTCTCATCCAAGCCTCAGGAACTGACTTTTAATGCTGCCCAACAGTCAGAAAATACAGAGCATGAAATAGGTATTTATAGAATTAGTTTTTCTTCTATGATATGACATTTTCTTTTGATCTTAAGTTAGAGACTGACACATCAGTAAGAATCAAGATTTTTGTCTCTGTGTATGGCTTTTTATTTTGCTTTGTTTTGTTTTAGTAAGAAGTTTTAGACTGATTTTTAGAATTCATTTTATGTTATTATGAATTATTAGATTCATTTTATGTTAGCATCCTATAATGAATTTCATTATCACAAACACAGGGGCATACAATGTATAGTAGCCTTTACTTATGTATAAAT
This sequence comes from Peromyscus leucopus, assembly GCF_004664715.2. Classification (NCBI taxonomy): domain Eukaryota; kingdom Metazoa; phylum Chordata; class Mammalia; order Rodentia; family Cricetidae; genus Peromyscus; species Peromyscus leucopus. Next base: position 12,192,485 of record NC_051074.1, read on the forward strand.
CAAAGAATTATCCAGTAGTTTACTTTTCCTATGAAAAATAAAAGTATCTCATTAGTTCCCAAGCATGCACTACGTTTTCAAAATTAAGTACAGTAATGTTTTTTTAAAGTAAACTTTCCATTATATTTCATTAGTTATGCTTATTTAAATACTAGCTTTGCATACATTTATTTAAAATACATCTTTTTGAGCCAGGCGGTGGTGGTGCACGCCTTTAGTCCCAGCACTCGGGCGGCAGAGCCAGGCGGATCTCTGTGAGTTCGAGGCCAGCCTGGGCTACCAAGTGAGCTCCAGAAAAAGCGCAAAGCTACACAGAGAAACCCTGTCTCGAAAAACCAAAAATAAATAAATAAATAAATAAATAAATAAATAAATAAATAAATAAATATAAAAAAATAAAATACATCTTTTGAACTTAATATACTCTAAAATACACTGCTATTTCTGTTACTCAAAGTCACTCTGCTTTCTTGTGCTTCGATATGTTATCTGTGTTGGAGTTTCAAATATGCTCTGGCTTTGGTTAAGTTCAATGTGATGTTTAAAAAGAAGGAATTCTTATGTTCCATAGTGATTTAAAAAACTTAACTTCTCCATATATATTTCGGAAAAATGTTGAAAGATAAACACTGTTAATTTCTCTTATTATTTCAGAAAAAAAATGTTCTTATTTACAATTCCCTAGTCTCCCCCAACACCCTGACCCAGAGAAACTATATAGCCATCATATTGTAACATCATAATACTGGCCTTCAGATCTCAAAGGACACCTGTTTATATAGCTTATATTATTCATATAACATCTTACTGTTGTGCTTATTTCAGCCTATACTTATAATATACTGAAACCGTAGTGCCTCCTAAAGAGAAAACTTTGGGCATGCAAGGCATTAGCTCTTCTGATAAAGCTAGAACAAAGCTGTTACAATATGTTTTCAAAGTAATATTTTTCCTTTGAAATAAAATACCACATTCATATTAGCATATTGGTGAAATTATTATGGCCATTCCACATAGTTAAAAGGATATTTATTCAATGGCGTAACTCACAAATTAAGGAATAGGTAGGTTGCAGGGTCTAGGGAAGGTGTATTGCAGTCCAGCGGTGTTCTCTTGAGCTCTGCTTGGTCTACCTCCACCATTCAGGGTCCCGGCACAGAGAGAGCGCTTGCCCACCCAGCTCTCGGGTCTCCAGGTGCTTCCCCTGGCCCCGCCTCATAGGCATGACAGTTGCTAGAGTCTCAATGAGGGTTGGAACTTCCAGATCCAAGCTGGAATGGCTACCCACTACATTAGCACTATACTGAATAATTGTCATGTTGGATGATGGTTTCAGATATTTCATTTCCAATATAATTCTCAGTTGTTTACATTATTTTTTCATAGGTGAGAAACAGACAAGATTGGTTGTGTTATAACAATTCACTAATGATTTCAATAAGTTTTTTTATTTTAGTGGAAAATTTTAATCATGTTTTAAGCTACTTCATACATAATTTAAAAAAAGAGAGGGATAATATTACTACATTAATTTTTACTAGTTAATCTTATAATTTATCCAAATACTAGTCAATATTCAAAATATTACTGGACCCATATCAGGTCCTTCATTAAAAGCCTCCATTACATTTAAGATTTTCTTTTAAAGTTTAATTTTCATTTTCATTTATATGCATATGTGACTGTGTGCCTTGTGAGTTACAGTGTCCAAAGTTGCCAGAAGTAGACCTGTATCATCACAAGCTGGAGTTGCATGTGGTTATGAACCATCCAGATAGGCTGTGAACTGAAATCTAGCTCTCTAAAAACACAGGAAGCACTCTTAACCTCTGAATCATATGTACAATCTTCATATTTTAGGTTTCAAGTCATAAAAATATAATCATCTATAAGAACAGTTTTGTAATGTCAACAGCCTTTTAACTCTATTTACTGACCCTCTAGTAAATCTAATTTGATTGCCTGCTACTATCTTATCACTCAGGAGTCTATGTCAGTGATACTTCCTGATCAAGTCTGTCATGTCTACCAAGTTACTATTATATCCTCTTCCTCTCATGATTAATGCAACTTTTCCTACATCACAAGGGACCAGTTCCATTGATAAGCAAGTGGCATCTCATCTTGCCTACTGACATCTTTGCACAGGGTAATAAACATCCTTAAAGCTTTATGAGTAGCTTCTTTGCTTTCCTATGAGATCCAAGCGTCCCAAGCTCCCAGGAAACAACACACTTCTAAAACCCATAGCGGCCAGAGAACCAACTCTAGAAAGTGCAAAATTTGTCAGTGGGAAGGATGGTAAATAGAATGCACTAGACTGGGAATTCGTGCTTAGGATCTTGGCCCCCTTCCTGACATCTATGAATATGTTATTTTACAAGACAAACAAGAATTAGAGTTACAGAGAAAAGTAAATTCCTAACATGATGATCTTTCAATGAGAAATCTTAGATAAACTGGGATGTAAAACATAACCATGGAATTTTTAAAGAATAAAGTATCAGCCCTGAAAACATATATACAAGCAACATTATATGGACTGAACAGATTATATTTCGGGATAAATGTCCATATGTATATGAATGTAATAATTAATAATTAGTGAAAAAAGAGACCATGAATTTGAAGAAGAGCATGGAGGGATTTATGTGAGGGCTTGGAGGGAGGAAGTTAAGAGAGAATTGCTGCAATTACGTTATAATCTTAGAAAAAAGAATTAAAAAGGCAGAAAACTCAGAGAAGTGATGATTGATGAGAACTGAGACACATACCAGAAGCAGAGGAGGACTCTACACAGTAGCTGACTGAAGATGGAAGAAGTAGAACATGAGATGAGGTAACCATGACATCTAAAATCTTGTTCACTGCCAGCAAAACTTCAGGCTTGAAAACACAAGGCCCTGAACTTCGTTGACTACTCAAAGGAGCAGGAAAAGGGACTGTCCCCTAGATTCTAGAGCCTAGTATTTCTAGAGAGAAATGCACCTCTAATTTCTTCTAGAGTGTACCTCCATGAGAATCTTCCCAACTTTGCAGTAAATGAAGATAGCAGTGAGAGCTGGCAAGTACCACTGAATTGTGGTGGTCCTTCATTGCTAAGGGACAGGTCTTACTTCTGAACAGGAATATGGCTGTATGCTCCAGTAGTAATAGTTGACCATACAGAAAAACTGTGACAATGTTCCCTTTGATTCCAAACCCTCTTTTCTCTCTCTTTCACAAGGTCATCAATTTTCAGTTTTCATTTTTCCCAAGGATACAATGCTCCTAGATATTACCATTTTCTTCACAGGGCATTTACAAGCTATCTCTTAGTCTATTGATATATGTGAATAGATACTCGGCTTTGTTTTCTGAAAGTTAATTTGTAACTTTGGAAGACTGCTTTTAAGAGAAACTTTTATGTGCACACTGAAGGCATGTTTTTATTTTTATATTTATTTATTTATTATGGCACCCATCTAAATGGGTCAATTTCATTTTAAATTCATGACATACTATTACCACAGTTATATTAATTCTTACTTTAAAAATGGTTTTATTTTAGATTTGGTTGGAATATATTAATTTTACACATTAGTTAGGATTTAATGTGATATTTTGACACATGCATATAATGCAAAATAAAATCTGATCTATTATCTGTCTTCTGCCATTACATAATCATTTGTAATTTCTAGTTACTACATTTTAGTATTTACATAGAAAAAATATATGTGGTATTTATTATTTTATATACAATTTATTTACTTCTAGTCATATTTCTTATAGTTCCAACTACCACATAACAAGTAACAAAATTTACTCTTCTTTATGTTTATCCAGCATTCTTTTGGGTAAATATGCTTACATTCATTCATTCATTCATTCATTCATTCATTATCTCTTCATGAACATGTAGGTTGTGCTATGTTTGCTATTATGAATGAACAAGACAAAAATGGTGCACATTAAAATGTCTTTTTGCTATGCTTATTTTATTTCTTTTATGCATAGGAAGATCATACTAAGCATTTGATGAATGGGGAAATGCTAGAAACATTTCAAGGTCTAGAAGGAGACAAGGTGTCTATTTTCACTGTTTTAATTTTGTGGATGGCTAGAAGTGTAGCTGCAGCAATTAGGCAAGAAATAAATTAAAATTAAAGCACCTCCAGATACAGGAGGAGGAAGTCAAATTATCCCTTTTTGTATGTGATAAAATTATATCTGGAGAAAAATCTAAAGATTGCATTCAATAAAATACGCAAATTCAGTAAAGTTTCAGAATAAGAAAATCAATATGCAAAATCTAGTAGCACGTTTACATATCAATAATGGATTTGCTGAGAAGGAAATAACAAGAATTATCCTATCACAAAAGCTAAAACCAAAACAAGGCCTAAAATACATGAGATATATTTAGTGAACAAGTAAAGGACCACCACAATGCCTGTTATAAAATGCTGATGAGTAAAATTTTAATTGATGTATAAAAATACATAAACTTCCAAAATTAATGAATTAGAAAAGTAAGTATCCACACTACCCAAAGCCATTATTAGGCTCACTGAAGTCCACACTGGTATTTCTCACAGAACTAGAAAATTGTTGCATTCTTATTTATTTATTTTTTCTCATTTTCCTTTACCTAGTTCTGTTCTTTCCCACGATCCATGTGAATAATCCTAGGAATGTCATTAAAATGACTTTTAGTAAGAATGTTCGTGAAAACACAGTTTTGCTTACAGTGTTACATGATATGCTGGTTTTTCTTGCATCTTGATTGTTTCCGTGATATGTTTTGTCAGTATTTCTAGAAGGTATTTTTATCCATGACTTCAACCTTCTGCATAATGCACAAAACTTCTTCATCCGCACATTTCACTTTCTTTTGTCAATTCTTTGTATGATATTGTCTTCTCTCTCTCTCTCTCTCTTTTTTTTTTCTCACACTCATGGGCACACAAACATGTCAGGAGAGTTTACCTGCTCTTAGCTACAGCTACATTCCCCATGGCTGAAAAGTTCTCAAAAACAGTGTATTAACTTGTACTTTTCACAATGGGGAAAAACAGTGTGCTTTTCCTTCTATTTAATAACACTGTATATGTTCTGACTTTATAGTTTTGATACACATATTTATAATCTAGTTATATTTTCTAACATATTTGTCTTTGCTTTTTTTGAGCTTTGAACGTTTTTATTTAATTAATTTATTTATTTTCTTCATTAACAATTTTTTCATTCATTTTACATACCAACTACAGATCCCCCTTGCTTCCCTCCTCCTCCTCTCCCCCACTCCCCTACACACACACACACACACACACACACACACACACACACACACACACACACACTGCCCCAATCCACACTTCATTACCTCCTCTGAAAAGGTAAGGCCTCCCATGGGGAGTCAGCAAAGCCTGGTACATTCAGTTGGGGCGGTCCAAGTCCATCCCCCTGCATCAAGGCTGTGCAAGGTGTGCCACCATAGATAATGGGCTCCAAAAAGCCAGCGCATGCCTTAGGGACAGGTCCTGATCCTACGGCCAGGGGCCCTTTAAGCTGACCAAGTTACACAACTGCCTTACTTATGCAGAGGGCCTAGTCCAGTCCCATGCAGGCTCCACAGCTGTAGCAATAGTGGAGAGAGTGCCCGAGTGCTTACCCTGGTAATCAGATCGGTGAATACCCAAACTGTCATCATAGAGTCTTCATCCAGTAACTAAGGGAAGCAGATGCTGAGATCCAAAGTCAAGCACCAGGCCAAGTTCCAGGAATCCAGTCGAAGAGAGGAAAAAGGATTCTATGATCAAGGGGCATCAAGATCAGGATGGGGAAACCTTACAGAGACAACCAAACCAAACTAAGGGGAACGCATGAACTTTAGTTTTTTAATACAAAGTTTTCATTTCAACACCGTTTTACAAATATTTTCTCCTAGTTTGTAGCCCCACATTTCAATCTTGTAACTATTTTTTATAGAACAAGGTTTCTTTTTCTTTTTTTCTTTTTTCTTTCTTTTTTCTTTTTTTTTTTAGCTTTGCTGAAATACAATAAATCAGTTTTTCTTTTCATATTTTTTGTATGGATCATGATTTTCGTCTGTTTTCATTTGGAAGACCGTTCTATATTTTACCCATGCTTCTATGATACATTTTAGTTTTTTGTAAAGTGCGAGATAGGCTCAGATGTTTTGTGTTGGTTTGTTTTTTTCTTTCACATAGCTGAGTAATTCTTTTGGCCTTATATGTTGTAAGAACAATCTTTTCTTGATGTTTAATACACAAAAGATACTTTTTTTCCCCTAGGTACACTCTCTTTAGGTAGCCCTTGTTTGTGGTGGTATTGTGTTCCCCAAAATATTGTGTACCTTAATAAACTTATCTGGGGTCGGGGTCAGAGAACAGAAAAGCCACTAGTTAGGCAGTGATAGCACACGCCTTTAATCCTAGCATTCCAGAGGCAGTAATCCATCTGGGATCTCTGTGAGTTCAAGGCCACATTGGAAAGAGCCAGGCATGGTGACTCACGCCTTTAATCCCAGGAAGCAAGCCTTTAATCCTAGGGAGTGATGGTAGAAAGCAGAAAGGTATATAAGGCGTGAGGACTAGAAACTAGAAGCATTTGGCTGGTTCAGCATTTGGCTGGTTAAGCATTCAGGCTTTTAAGCAGCAGTTCAGCTGAGAGCCATTGGGATGAGGACACAGAAGCTTCCAGTCTGAGGAAAGAGGACCAGCTAAGGAATTGGCAAGGTGAGATAGCTGTGACTTGTTCTGTCTCTCTGTTCTACCAGCATTGACCCCAATAACTCGCCTCAGGTTGGACTTTATTAAGAACTTTGAAGATTCATACTACACTTGTTAGCCGAGAATGTAGACTAGATTTGCCTCAAAATCACAGAAATGTACCTGCATCTGTCACCCAAGTACTGGGATTAAAAGTATATGCCACTATTCCTTGCTATAAAACTTACTATGTTAGGATAATGAAAAACTGTCTTGTATCCAATACAATTATACATAAATTTTCTGATTTTGGTTAACTTTTTATAGAAATTTAAAAATTATTTTTCACAATCTCAGATCTATAAGAATACCTGTAAGTTTTTGTGTTTAGTATATATTTAGATTTTAATTTCATTGTATTATTTGAATTTAGAGTAAATTTTTATGAATACTGTCAGGTATAAAATCTTTCTTTTCAACAGTATATATTATTCTCAAAAGATGATGTCTGTTCTCCTTGTCTCTTTCTATTTATAAAATAAAGGACTACTGTTCTTTTCTTGATCATTTCCTACTTACCAAGTTCGAATAAACTATTTAAATGTCTCTGAATAGCTATAATATGTTAATAGTTATTAGAAAATCATAGTGTTTGTTTCTTTACTATTAATGTATAAAATCAGCATAGTATATATGATCTAAATATAAGTTTGTCAAAACTTTCTATAATTTTGGTAATGCTTTCCCAATAAACAGCCTGGTATCTTAAATACATGTTTTAAAAATGTATTCATGCTAACCAAACTCTACAACTATTTCCTCTTTGAACTGTTTTGTAATTTAATAAAAACTTTAAAGTCTAAGTCCCAAGGAGAATGACCTTACCTCTCATGTCACTGGGCTTAACCATGTTACTTCCTCAACTTATCATGATGTCCTCAGTGAAGATTCCTCACTACTCTACAATGGAGGCAAAGTAGGACTCTCATCTTGGTTCCTAGTAAGGCTAGTTAAGTCTTTTACTCACAGCTAAAGATTAGATGCTGCCACAGGGCAGCCCCTCACAGAAAAGCTCGGTGTAGCGCCACAGATGATGTATACTCTAGAGTTGAGTTTACCTATCAGTACTTAGTACATATCAACTAATGAAATTTAATCTTCAGGAAAATACTATCATTAAACTATGAAATTTTCATTCAATACTAAATTTAAAGAACAATTAGCTGTAGAATAATTCTGTGTAAGTAAAAATTAATGTATATACAATTTATTCATGATCACATAAGACATTATACCTCTAGAAATATATGACTCAAAGATTTCTTTCTATGGATGGTACAAACATTTTAAACTCTTGTGTGCATATTTTGAGGAAATTTAGGTGGTACATATTTAGCTTATACATATTATGTATAGATCCTTCTTTGTTTTAAATAAGAAAATATTTTATAGTAGAAAAAATGGGTAAATGTGAGAAAATAAATGAATAAATAGTAGATTTGGAAATAGGGGAAGGATAATAGAATGTAAAAAGCAAAACCTGAATTTTATATCTTAAAAATTGAAACCAAGGTTGCTTATTAAAGAAATCCACACAATTTTTGAGCAGGAGCGTTAAGACATAATCTGTCATTTGACATCTTTGCTGCTTCCAAAAAAGTACTACAGTATGGTAATTGCAAAGAGTAACACTCATTTGAATGTGTTATAACTGTTCAGTTTGTGTAAATATGTCTTCACGATCTCATGTTGAAGCAAATAATCTAATTCCCTAAGGATTTTTTTTTGCCTTTCCAGAATTCCTTATTTATCCTTATTTATCATGCAAATCATGCCACTAATATCTTAGACAAAAGTAATATGCTACATAGGATGCTGGAATAATTGAAAATTGATGAGTCAGAGGATGTGGTCATGCTGCTCTGAAACATGTTATGTTATTAATGATTGTTTATGCTTGTTTCTTCTGTAGTTTATTTTCAAGCTCTAACCACAGAATATGAAGAGGCAAAGCAGAAGGTAGTGAAAACTTTTCCAGTTCAGTCTTGAGGCTGGTGTGCTCTGTGACCGAAAATCTGTAGTGGTGTGCTTGCTAAGCATGGCTTGTTTTAGACAGATACAAATGTATACATTATTCATTACCAGAAAGAACTATCCAGGTTTCCTTATTTACATAAGCTTTTACTTTGTGTTGGGGAGTATTCTTTCTCAGCATATTACCAATACAGATGTTATAAATTAGTAGAAAATTCTTTATGGCTTTTCCTAACCAATACAATAGTTTCAGATTCCTGTGATGGAGATAAATGTGGGTTTAGAAAGCGAGTTTTCAGAGTCATTCTAAATTCTTCATGCACATGTTTCACCCCACCCACGCTGTATTTACTACTCTACATATTTAGTGAAAATTGGTCATTGAGAACATTTAAAAACCCGAGTCTCAGAATCCTAGGTGTAGAAACAGCTGGGTGAGCCGCAGAAAGTGTTGCTCTGTTAGGAGGAAAACAAATATAAATAATCCATAATTAAGGATGATAAGGAACAGTTGCTATTGTTTCTTTTGTTTGGCAATTAGTAAGCATATGAAATGAAAATTGTTTCCTTTCAGGCAGCTTCCGCATCATTTTTGTGTGGATTCACATACAGAGTTATCGATACATCATTGAGATCTTTTTAGGTCACTGTATTATCTTCAGTAAACCACACCTTTATGTAACTAAATGATCAGTGAAGGTCTTCAAGATGTAATACATCAACAGAAATGATAAAGAACAGTTCATGTTAATTTTACTCTTACCTCATTATGTTTATTTTTGAGGGAGTGGAATGATAAATCACATAAATGCATCCACTCTATCCCAGAAATTATGTAAAGTTGAAATGACATTCATTTCAAATCATAATAAAACACGTTCTGTGCTCTGTTCATTGCAGTTGACCCCTTGCACTAGTCTACATTTTCACAATCGCTTTAGGACAAAACACCTCATTTGCTTGTTTTGTTTTCCAAGTACTTAAATTGGTCATAGTGGCCAACATCTATCTAATCCACTGAGGAATCTAAGGTAAGAAGACCCTAAGTTTGAGGTCCCAGCAAGCTTGGGAAACCCAGCAAGATCTTCTTTAAATAAAAGAAAAAGAAACAAATGAAAATAAAATCAGGAATAATGTGCATTTATTGTCACTGTCACACATGGTAGTATGTGAGTCCCTAGCTTCAAAATTCAGCAGCTAAAAGAAGAAAATGCTTCAGCAGTGAAAGTACTCAAAGTCCTGATGTACTCTCAGCCTGGAGTAATCACTAAACCATTTGAGAAACGTTATAGTTGAATACATACAAATTAAGATTATTTGTGAAATTAAGATCAACATTTTACTATTGTATTTAAGCTTGAAAAACTTTTGTACCAACACTTGTGGTTTTACCAACACTTGTGGTTTTACTATGTTGATTTGTAAACAGACATAATTAAAACTTATGTCATGTTTGGTACAAATACCAGTATTAAAATTGTTATAATAAGGCTGGAAACATAGCTTTGTGGTTAAGAGTGTGCACTGCTCCTGTAGATGACCTAAGTTTGGGTCCCAACACACATGTCAGGCATCCCTCAATGCCTGTAACTCCAGGTCGGGGGGCGGGGAGGGGGGCGGAATCCAGTGTCTGCTTTTCAACTCCACTGGCAGCTATGTAAATGGATGTTTCTCTCCTGCCTACCTGTTCTCAAATACCTGGCAGCCGCTTCCCAAATAATTTACTGGGAGGCTTAATACTACTTATAAATGCTTGGCCAATAGCTCAGGCTTGGTATTAGCGAATGCTTACTTTTAAATTAACCCACATTTCTATTTACAGTCTGCCACATGGTGGTACCTTTACTAGCATGGTATGTTGTTCACCTCTTTCTCCCTCTGCCTCTGACTGGTGACTTCTCACTCTTCCCTTCTCCTTCCCAGTGTTCTCAGTTTGCCTCTCCTGCCTGACTTTATTCTGTTCAGCTCTTGGCCAGTGCTGTGGGATGTTCTGTATGTCCTGTGGGAGCTCGTTCTTGGGTTCCTTGTGGCTTTACCCAGCAGGTTCGCATAGAGGATGATTAGGACCAAGGGCCTGAGTGCAGGTGTCTGAGATGGTCTGCACTTGGCTGTGCTGGGGATGGTCTGTATGTCAAGTTGCTCTGATTGGTCAATAAATAAAACACTGATTGGCCCATGGCTAGGCAGGAAGTATAGGCAGGGCTGACAGAGAGGAGAAATAAAAGAACAGGAAGGCAGAAGAAGTCACTGCCAGCTGCCACCCTGACAAGCAGCATGAAAAGATACCAGTAAGCCACAAGCCGCGTGGCAGGGTATAGATTTGTGGAAATGGATTAATTTAAGATATAAGAACAGTTAACAAGAAGCCTGCCACAGCCATACAGTTTGTAAGCAATATAAGTCTCTGTGTTTACTTGGTTGGGTCTGAGCGGCTGTGGGACTGGCAGGTGACAAAGATTTGTCCTGACTGTGGGCAAGGCAGGAAAACACTAGCTACAGGCCAGTCAGCTTGTTTATTAAACCAATCACAGTGACAAGTCTTCACAGTGTACAAAGGGATTTTCCACAGCACAGCTACAGTCACATGTACAAATATCCCCACCTAGACATACATATAATCTTAAAGTATAATAATACAACTTTAAATATTGCTATGACAATCGATCAAATAAATTTTATAACTTCCAAAACCTGTAATTAACCCTACTTGGTAAGGAAAGAACTTTAACAATAAATAGGTCATATATTTCTATGAAATGGTCATGTGGAAAATCTTTTTCAATTTCAATTCCACAATGCCTATTGCAATTACATCTAATGTGATGTCAAATTAAAAATATGTTTTTTTCATTCAACTGCCGGGGAAGGCATATAAGATGGCTGAGGTGCTGCCAGTGGAGATTGGAGAAAAGAGGACCCGAGAATATGGACCATCAACTCTCCATGTGTTCCCCTCAGGATCTTCTGCTTAGCATGCCTCTAGAGGGCCAAGGCAGAAATGACTATGTGTCCCAAAGTCATGCTTTATGGCATGCACGTCATGCCCTCCTCCATATAAATATTTCTTATAATACTAGTCTTTTTCATCTATCTGATCTTCAAGTTATGTGTTCCTAGATCAATGGTGATTTCTGTGATACAGGAAAGGAGTGAAGTAAATTTCACAGGAAATTATACAGAGATGATCACTCAGGCTGGGGCTAAGGTAGTTATGCGGTTCATGGAAAAGAACCTGCAGCCTGGGGAAACTTTTTAGGCTTGGATAAAATGTACCTAATATGTGGTCAACTATATAGCACATGGTATGATGTATTTCAACACACTGGACTTAAATTGGCCATGATGAATAATTCAGTTTCTGAGGATATTCCAAGGACATTGTGTAAAACTCTAGACCCTAGGGGGTATTGGCTGAAGACTATGGATAGAGTAACATATAGAAAGGATGACAAACTAAAAGTGTGGGAACCTAGAATAGGAGGAAAATACTGGCCTCCACCAAGAAAGATAGATGGCAACTTTAATTCAGATACTGTTTACTCCTCCAGAAGGAATATGGAGATAATGTGACAGTTGATGGAGTGATTGCTACAAGCTTTATTGTGTTCCTAGATTGAAAAGAGCTGCCAAGAAAGGTGAGCTTCCTTTCATAGAAGCTTTATAAATTAGATTAGGTCTTCCTTGAAATTGTTGGATATAGAAGGACAGAAGTTGCTGACTTGGAGGGACAGATTTCTTGTCTGAGGTCATTGTAGGCCACCAGTCATGGGGCTTAGTGTTTGCAGAGGGCTGAGGAGGAACCTGGGTGGCTACAGGGGTCTTGAGGTTGGAGCAGACTGTGTGAGAAGGAAATGACTGGTACATTGACTTATTTTTACCTTTTTTGCGAAATTGCATGTTGCTAGCCTTTGGGTCAGTTGCTCAAAAGATTGTATAATCATTAATAACAAAACTAGATTATGCTTGCTTTGGTGTTAAGTCTGGGATAGTTCCTGTGTTTAGTAAAAGATGATGAAGAATATATTGGTCATTTTCTAAGAATAATTTTTGGAATCATGAGACCATTTTGTATTGGGTGATTTCCCTTTTTCTTTCTGTTCCCTTTTACTTATGATAATAAAAGACTGAGGTTACCAGGGCAAAAGTAGAAGCTAAAGTAAGAGAAGTTAGAGAAGTAGCTAAGAGAAGTTAGAGAAGCTAAGAGAAACTAAGAGAAACTAAGAGAAACTAAGAAAAACTAAAAGAAACTAAGAGAAGTTAGAGAAACTAAGAAGCTAGGGAAACAAAAGAAATTTAGCAACTGCAGAAGCCCGAAGTGACCTGTCAGCTTGCACAAACATTGTCTCTGAGTCGTTATTGTGCCTTCCAGGTCTCCCATCCTTCAGCCCCCCAAAACTGCTGAACCTGGTCCCTGGCAATCAACATTAAAGATAGTTGAATGATGTATGCAGTTTATTAATTTCATATATTTATTCAAAATTTAGATATTAATGTGCATTCATGTATTAGTCATATATTGCTCGATTTATTTTACAATATAATCACACTTTCAATAAAATTTGGTTTCAAAGAATGATCTCAACATCAGAGTTTCAGATTACACCTCTCAAGAAAACATTGATTTAAGGGCTAGAGAGACAGTTCAGCAATTAGGAGCATTGACTGCTTTTTCAAAGGACCCAGATTCAATTCTCAGGACCTATGTGGTAGCTCATAACCATCTGTAACTCCAGTTGCAAGAGATACCATGGCCTTTTCTGGCCTCCCCCAACACTGGGCAAGCATTTAGTGCACAGATATTCAGGCAGGAAGACCATCCATACACATAAAATAAAATAAAATAATTTTAAAAATAAAATGTTGATCTTACTGTTCTTAAATATAGTAATAGTAAGCTGTTATATTGTTTATATAATCTTTTAAAATTAATAGAGTATTTATTTTTGATGTTTGGGATTGAACTCAAGGTCTTTCACATGATAATCATACATTATACTGTAGACTATAATCTAGCCATTCATTATCCCTAACTGATAAATATAAACCTAAAAGTAGTTCATATTCATGGGTCATCACATGATGGTCTAACCCATGTCTCCTTTGTGCAGTATTTAAATTAGATTACATAGGTATTTCCTTGGACATTTATTATTCCATTATAATGTATCACTTTAAGCTTCTTTGTTTTAGTTTTTAGAGATGTATAGTAATCACTGTTACTATCATTTTTCTTCTGTGCATCACACACAGAAATATCTTTGACTAGCTTTTTATAACGCAGTAGTATTCATTTAGCATTTCCCAATCTGTTCTTCTTTTTACTCTCTCCGTCTTCAGACAATGACAACTCCATGAAGCTCCTTTGTGAGAACTCCTTCACACTTGTGCATGAGTGAGCTCATGCAGCATCTGCTATCCTGAGTCTCAAAATATGGTGTCTTCATGCTATGTGAATGCTAGCTGTTAAGTCAATGATAACCAAGCTATAATCTGTAGAACTACAGAGGTTAATTATAGAGGAAGGGACTAGATGGGGGTGACAGATAGATCTCCCTGGGGAAGGGAAATAGAATGGATAGTTATGGATGGGGGTAGGCTTGAATGGGATGATCAAATGGATAGAGAGGAGGAGAAGAAGAAGAGAGGGAATGTAGCTGACATTTTCCTTATGCTTACCTGGCACCATGGTCCCACAGCCACTTATAAAATTCCTGTCTCTGCTTGCCTGGTCCTGTAACTGCTCAGACCCAAGTAAATGCACAGAGGCTTATATTAATTAAAACTGCTCAGCCATTAGCTGAGGCTAACTACTGACTAGCTCTTAAACTCAGCCCATTTCTATTAATCTATATGTCCTCACATGTTCCGTGGCTTTACCTGTGTGCTATTACATGCTGCTCCCTGGACAGCAGGCTGGTGTCTCCTGACTCAGCCTTCCTCTTCCCAGAATTCTCCTTGTCTCCTTATCCTGCCTATACATCCTGCCTGGCTACTGGCTAATCAGTGTTTTATTAAACCAGTGTACAAAAGCATTATTCCACAGCAAGGGAATACAGGGAAATGCAGGGAATGCTGAGAATACAGCTAAAATTAAGGTCCATTAATGGTTGGTATGGAAACTTAATACCATAGACACTTCTAAAACATATACATATAGGAAGGTAATCTAAATAAAATGAGCTAGACAACTCCAAAGGCTTTAGGTAGAAAATTTATAATTATACAGGCAAAATGAAATCTAAGTCACCTAGTAAAAGCATGCGTTTATAACTTCATTATTTGGGAGGGCTCTTTTTAATTTCTCTGAAAGATCTTATCTAAAATAAAACAAAATAAAAACAACAAAAATAAGGCAGCCTGTAAAGCCCATTGGCTCACTTAAAGTAGCAGCTACTTCCTACCATTCAGGGTACAAGCCTAAGTAGAGGATGACATTCATTCAAACCCATGAGGGACATTAGGTCAATCTAACATTTGCAATCATGGCAAAGCAATTTAGAAAATGATTCTTTTCTTTATAACATTCTTTTTTTAATTCCTTGTGCAATACTGGAATATTTTTATTTTCCATATGCGTGTTTTTCATATTCTTTGCAATTCTCCATAAATTCTGGTTACTGTGTGACTAGTAAAATACTTATTTTAGTACTTAATATGGTTTTACTTATATTTTTGGTAGTGAGCCTAGCCTATAAGGTCTGAGCCACGTCTCCAGTAATCCCTGAGCCTGCATGGATCAGCCCTAAGTTCTTTGCATATGTGTTATGGTTGTTGACTTAATGTTTTATGGGGACTCCTGACAGTGGGAGTAGGGGCGTCTCTGACTCTTTTGCCTGCCCTTGGGATCCTTTTCCTCCTCGTGGGTTGCCTCACCCAGCCTTGATTTGAGAATTTGTGTTCAGTTTCATTGTACCTTGTTGTGCCATATTTTGTTGATGTCCCTGGGAGGCCTTCTCTTTTCTGGGGGGAGGTTGGGGGTGGATCTAGGGAAGAGGGGACATCACAGTGTGTATGTGGGGGGGGGGTAAACTGGGAGGAATGGATGGAGGGGAAGCAGCTGTAGGGATGTATTGCATAACAGAGAAAAGAATCATGTAATGAAAAATCAAGCAAGCAAGCAAACAAACAAAAACATTTTGAGGTGTATTTTCTTGAAACACTAATTTGCTTTTAAATCATTACTTCTAACTAAAATAGCGTTCTCATTTCTGATAAAGATCATGTGATTTAAATTTGTGTTTTAAGTATTATATTTAAAATGTTGAAAAAAGATAAAAATGTAAAACACATGAACTTATTCTCTCATACAATAGAAAGAAAATAATGATTCAACATAAAAATAGTGGTTTTACTTTCTAGAGGAAAGCTTTTTAGTATTTGATGAAGTATTTTAACCCATAGTTAAATTTTTAAATTACTATATGACCACAATGTAGAATTATTATGTACTATCTAATAAATGTCACTGGTATATCAGAAACAAAAAAAACCTCATAATTGTTATTTTCATATATCAATTAATTATCTAATATCTAAGAAAATTTCCTTCCTGTTCCTTTAAGTATAAATAATTATTAATAATATTTTTGCAGGGACAGTTTGTTCTCCATTTGCTTAACTTCCATTACTAAAATTGAATTGGGGAAAACTACAAAGTTAACACAGAATTTGAACACATTAATTTTTAAAACTTCCAATGATAATGATTAATAATAATCTATATGATGTGAATGTCAATAAAGTATTCCTCATCATACCTGAATATAGAACTCTATTTTGAAACTCTGGATGTGTTAGCAATTACTGTTTAACTAATGTGTCCCTTAAATCTGCCGTATTTTTAAAATATATATGAGTATTCACAGATTTCTGACTATTGCTTATCAAGATAATATATTATTAATTCTGTATGCAGTAACTGCACACTACACACATACACAGAATAGGTAAATGAATGTCATACCCCTCTTCCTTGATTTTTGGGTTGGCAATGTATATTCTGTGCCTTTTTGTTAGAAGAACGTAATTTGCTTTTTGATTTCACCAGGGGTAACAGCTAGGAGCCTGCCTTGAGCCTCAGAAGACATGATAGTCTTTTAAATTTTTAATAGTGCTGAGACTGTGAAAGACTGTGACAGTTGTTGAAGTTTAACTAAATGCATTTTGTGTTATGAGGCCATGAGGCTATAGGCCAGGAGTGGGATGTGGTCGTTTGAATGAGAGATGTCTCCCATAAGCTCACACATTTGAACACTGGGTTCCCAGTCAAAGTGCTGGTGCTGTCGGGGAAGGAGAAACAGCCTTGACGAGGAAGTACAGAACTGGGACCCATAATCTCCTCCCCCTTCCGGCCCTCTCAGTACTGTCCGTCTCTGGTTGAAGACATGATCTCTCAGCTTCCTTCTCTTGCTGCCATGCCTGCTGCTCAACACTGTCTTTTGCAGGCCGGGTGGGCATTTATTTCTCTGGAACAACATGCCAGAACAAACTTTCTTCCATAATTTGCTTTTGGTTACGGTGTTTTATGGAAAGTAACTAACACATTAGGTATTGTTTAATGTCCATAATGCACAGTATGGAATTCCAGAACATTTTCTCTCTTATTTTGGAGCCTACATTAGTGATAGTGATAATGGCACCAGCAACAGTTTTTTTCATTTAGTTATAAAGATTTAGTTCACGCAGATAATTTCTCCTGGAAACAACGAGTAGTTTCTGTTTGTTTACCTGAATATTAAGGGAACACACACACTCCCACATTTGTACACCACACACACACACACACACACACACACACACAAATAGATACATACAGACACACATACAGTCATAGAAATGAAATAAGTGTTCTGGTTTGCTTGCACTGTGTGTGTTTTGAATGTTTGTAGTCAGAGAAGTATGGAATTGCAGCTGTGCACTAAGGACACACTTCTCACTTTCTTGCTGAAACACAATTTCCAATTTTTAGAAAACTGTGTATGTTATATCTCTGTAAGGATGAAAGTATAGAAAGTGCATAAAATCTCTGCTTCACATTACTGTCATAAATAAATTTTGTGACAGGCAGAAGGGGAACAGTTGCTATCATTATGTTAGAATTGAAATTAAGCAAGATGTTAATAACCCTCTTTATGTTTCTGTAAAAGTAATACTTTGTTTGTTTGACAAATTTAACTGAATCTTATGACATTCAGTAGATGGATTAAAAATAATGAAAACACAGATGTGTGATCTGCTTGATTTCCTGAATATCATTATGACAGGTAATAAATAAGCTGCAGACAGTAAACAGGAAGATGTACTTAAGTAAGTGCGGCTTTGAAAATGTGTTCACAAATGGCTTGAACCAATAGAAGGCAAACCACATTCAATAAGGATGCAATAAATGAAAACAAAAAACACTGAATTCATGGAAATCAGACTAATTTTATGTAAATGATTTTATTTAGTAAGATAGAATCAAGAAATAGGTGCTATTCTGTGTAAATTAAATTGAGTCTAAATATTCAGTTTTTGTAAATATGTGGTCTATTTGAAAAATGGGTATGATTTTTTAAATTTCAATTTTTTTTACTAAGAAAAATTCCTCTGTGCATAATCTACATATTTCCTTCAGTTTCTTGATGAGATTTAAGAACACCTGCATGAATTACAATTCTCTGAGTTGATTTCAGTATAAACATATTACATTTTATAGGAAAATCCATTTGTTCTTTTAAATATTTTATCTTTAGTGTTCAGAAAAATTGAGTATAAATTAGATGACAATTTAAATATTACTTCAAGATCATTGAAACAAACATGAATGTACTTCCCTAAGATGTACTATGGATATTATTTTTGATAATTTTAATGTGGGTTTATGCCCAATTTGTTTATATCATGTACACATGTATGTGATTACATGTGTCCATGAGAGTGTGTTTGTGAGTGTGTGCACTTGCCTGCCCCAGCATCCACATGGAAGACAGAGGATGCCCTCCCTTGTCACTTGACATTCTCTCCCTCCCTTCTTGTTTGGGGTGAGGCCTCATTCACTGCTATAGGCTCCTCAGCTCCCGAGTCTCTAGGTGTTGCCCTATCTCTGTCGTCTATCTTGTCCTGGGCATGTTAGAATTACATGGATGTATGCTCCTCACCTGGCTTTGTGTAGGTAGGTTCTGCAAATGTCAGTCCGTCTGATGTAGAAAGTACTTTGTGCTCTGGTTCACTTCTCCAGTCCTGGTGATTTTTTTAAATAAGCAGTTTGGAAACATTGTGATTTTTAATAAAGTACTAGATTCAAAAGGATAACTAGCCAAGCTGCAGATAATAAGAGATGGACAGAATGTTCATCCTTCAAGGGAATCCGTATCCAACCCTCTGCCCCAAGGCTGAGGAATAATCACAGAAGAGTGGGAAGAAAGAATGGAAGAGCCAGTGGTGGTGGACAGCCACAGGACACATTATCTTCTGTATGCAATGGGGTAGCTGTATATACAAATACAGAGCCTTTGAAGCAGCCTGCATAAAACCTGAGCAAGTCCAAACCAAACCAAATTCAAACATGCAGAACAGACACACAATCGCACGTCTAACCAGGCAGATATCAGCCATTGTTCACTGTGTTTTAGAGACAGACAGAAAGACAGACAGAGTTACAGAGACAGAGACAGAAGGCCATTTTGCTTTAAGAGTGTGACACCTGGTAAGTTTAGCACTTTCCAGGGGAATATACAAATCTAACAACCTTTGGGCAAGACTGGTCTTGAAGATTAACAAAAGACACAAAGTTGGGTGGATACAGAAAGGGAAGTGGATCTGGGAGAAACAAAATTAAATGAAGTGTCTTCCCAAATTATAAAAAGGTATAGTTAGAAAATAGTAGTATAAATAACTCATTTAATTAACGACTTCCCCTGAATTAGAAAAATTAAGATTGGAAAAAAAAATACGAAATTTTAATCAGGGCAATTAGTTATAAATGACATTATTCCTCAGATATTTTTAATATTATGCTTTTGAAAATCTGTGTTACCAAATCTTGATTTTTGAATGGTATATTAATTCATGAATTAAGAGTTTGAGGATTTCCAAGTTTGGTTTTTGTCATGATTTTGATTCTATGGAAATATTCCTTATTCTAAAAATGTTGGATTTCCACACATAATTTGTCATCATTTTGATCTTTGAAATTATTTTATTTCCATATTTTGCCGGGAACCATCCCTGGTGGTGGATGGGTCATGCAGAGGGTGTAAGAAGTTGGCGGGGGAAGGAAGTGAGCCAGGCCATGGTGGTCGGGAGAATCTTTCAGCCTGACTGACTAGCAGCCAGAGTGTATGTTTATTTATACAGAATTTAGTAAGCATGAATACATTCATGATGTTCCAAAACATAGATCATATCATTTTTGTTTTTGGACATGTGTTTTACTTCCTTTTGCTCATCTTTTAGTCATCATTGATAAACTATGACAGAACAGAATTATCATTTTCAATCATTTTCCCTCAAGTTTTGACATCATTGATAAACAGTTATCATTCTTACTCATTAACCCCATAACCCAATTTTTGAGAATCTAGAGGCATATGATAGCCTATTCTCAGGCTGGTTGCTTTGGTTGCTTCAAGGACACTAGACCAAAACAAAATCTTCAATCACCCTGGGTATTTTGCCATGTCCCAAGCAGTGCATTATGAACTTAGTGGTCAGGGTGCTGAGGCAAAATCCTCAGGCTAAAGTTGCTGCAGTTATTATTCAAATTCTGGCATAATACAATGTTTATATTTTATATCTTTATAGAATTTGTCTATATGTGTAATCCTGGCATTCTGCTATTCCTTGGTCATATGACACTATAGTGACTCTACATGAGCTAACTTCTAAGAGAGGGAGGTCCTAACACATTTATCATCTTTCCACTCCATAGTTTGCTCATCAATATGTTCCTGTGTAGGACAGAGTTGTATGCCATGTGTGAGTATACAGTGGGAAGAGCCTATGTCTCAGTGTACAGTGGGAAGAGACTTGTAATTTGAACTGCAGACAATTCCTCTAGTCCATTGAATCTTGTTAACCTTTTAAATTTTCCTTTGTTTTGAATATCTTGTTCCTGTGTAAGTACAGGGACAGATGTTTCAAGAATGTCTCATAGCCTCATGAAGAGATCTCTGGCTCCTTTATGTGTCATAACATCCAAGGTGTAAGGAAGACCTTCAAGTAGATAAGGATATCTCCCTAAAGGTGGTGGGGGTAGGGGGGTGGGGGAGTATTGAGGGGTGGGAGGGTGGGGGGTGGGGAATAGTATGTTCAGAACTTTCCTGGGTAAGCTTAGAAGCAGCATTCCTGGGAGAAGGCATAAATGATTTATAAGGAATTTTCCATCAATCCAATATCCTCAAATTATACGAATATTAAAAGTGTCCCAAGTATGTAATAGGTGGACATGAAAACCAAAGATGACATGGCAGCCATCATGTGGCTCAGCTTTGATAGATCTTTGTCAAGCAGCTATGCTGGCTTTATGACTTCTGCCATTCCATTCCGATATGACTGTGCCAATATTTGATAAATAAAACTGAATGTATTTATCCCAATCCATGCGTTTTCATGAGTTTTGAAATATATATGTCACATAAAGACTAACTCTAGCTATTTAACATATTAATTACCTACATAGTTATTGACTGTGTGAGGACAACATTACCATCCAGAATACTATATTTAACTGTATGGTAATCACCATAATAAAATGCTTAATAATAATGGAAATCTAGCCGGGTGGTGGTGGCGCACGCCTTTAATCCCAGCACTCGGGAGGCAGAGCCAGGCGGATCTCTGTGTGTTCGAGGCCAGCCTGGTCTACCAAGTGAGTCCCAGGAAAGGCGCAAAACTACACAGAGAAACCCTGTCTCGAAAAAAAAAAAAAAAAAGAAAAAAGAAAAAAAGAAAGAAAAAAAATAATAATGGAAATCTCCATTTTTTACTTTGTATAATATTATTAATTTTTCATTCTGAAATTTGTAAACTTTATTTTGAATAGGTATTTATAATTAAATCTTATTTAAGTTTGAGATTTGAAAGACAAAGAACAACAGCAATACAAAATAAATATCTAAAAATATATGTAGAATTTTCCTATAAAAATTTACATGGCAGAGAATGTGAAAAATGTCTTTGGAGACAGGTTCTGTGCTTTTACAATAAATCCATGTGTCATATGGATATACATTCATGCTATGTATTTCCATTTTGTAGATTAAGCTAAAAACAGGTACTTTCCATTAATTATTTTAAAAAATTCATTTTCAAGAAAACTGTTTAGTGAACTGTCAGGAGCTGAGTTTCATAGTGAAGTTTGTGAGCCTTTTCCTCAGCAGTGTTTGGTGAGTTCAATATGAGGAATCTATAACTTTGGCATAGTATCACAGCACTACCTTAACACTTACAGACTTCCAAGTCAAACACATTTGCACTTTCCTGCAGGTCATTATTTGTGATAGGGTAGTATAAAAAACATAAATTTTAAATTGTTTTATGTGTATGGATGTTTTGCCTGCCTGCATGTATATGCATCACATGCATGCAATGTCCACCGAGATCAGAACTCCTTGAACTGGAGTTGCAGATGGTTGTGAGTCATCATGTGGGTGCTGAGACACAAACCCTGTCTTCTGCAAGAGCAACAATTCCCACAAACCTGTGAGCTATCTCTCCAGGTCACCAAAACAATGAAATATACATATGAGATAAACCCAAGTGGAGAAGGAATTAGGAATAATCAATTATCTATTTTATCACATTCTGGTGTCATGAGTTATTATAATTCATCTTGTCTATATTTTGTGTGTTTTTCCCAATTCTGTCCTATTTCTCTGTGAGAAAGATAACAAAATATAATACTTTTACAAGAAGACTTTATAATTAAGCAGAATGATTTAGAGTATTAACACGGGTTTCTACAAATATATTTTCTGAGGTAATGAAGGTAACTATCCCAAATGCTGTCAGAACAATGTGAACTACACACATTTATAAATCAATGTCCCTATATGACTCTCAGGGGACAGACTTTCATCTGGAAGATTATAAGATTATAAAAAGAAGTAAGTATGAAAAAATAATTTTCTCTGAATTGATACACTTTATAGGCAACATGAAACTTTATAAAATTATTAGTCTTAGAATCTCCTTTAACTCATACCCTCAACACTACATATTTGTTATCTTCTGGGTTTTTTTTTTCTGGGTTAATAATAGAAATGTGTCTTGCATACATTGTTTTATTCTGATTAATCTATATCAAGGAAGAAACAGGGTTGGGGAAATGATAAATGTAGGTGTGTGCGTGTTTGCATATAAAAGAGGGGAGAGACACAGAAAAGAGAAACAAATGGGGTGGATCTGAGTATCTTTCTATAAATAGACATGAGAAAAATATATTTACTTCTCAAAAAATTCTCTGTGTTCTATATTTCCATTAAAGAGATAGCTCATATTAATATAAAGAATATATTTCAAAACATCTGTAGATCTTTGGTTAAATTTTGTATTAACTATTTTTCTTTTATTGTTTTGCAGGAAAACTTGTTTCTTTTAATTAAAATGTTCTTTAGGGCTTTGCAAGGCCTGGTAATTATCAAGTCTTCTCATCATATCCTTAGTATTAGTGAAAATGCAACATTTTATAGTATATACTAGATACTGTTGAACAAAAAATAATGTTAACTTGAGGTAATAGTTGATGAACTTTTTTTCTTCTCTTCAGATTCATTATCTGGGTCATGTTTTGCTTTGTGTTTCTTTCTGAAAATTTTTTTGTGTAAACTAATTTTGGATGGATACATTAACACCTGGGCATGCAATGTTATTTTCATATTTGTCTGTAATATTAGAGATATTACTCTTATGTTCATTCTAGCCCTCAAGCTTGTAAAGATTTTAAGAAATAATTGACTTTTCTCCTCTTTACAAGTGAATTCTTATTCAGGAAAACAATTTGAGATCACTAATATATATATATATTTATTTATATATATAAAACACTTGCTTCTGTTCATGTGCTCTACAGTAAGGACATCCAGTGGAGTATAGCCAATCTACAGGAACTACACTAATGAGGAAAACTAACTTCCTCTCTCAGCAACCATCAGTTGCCAATAGTTCCTCAACTAGCGATAGAGCCTATGACATCTCCCCCCTGCCTAGGATTCAGATGGAAAATTTGATGTCATGATATTGTTGAGGTCTTGTGCAGGCAACCATAACTGTTATGAGATAATGAATTTACTAGCTAATCCTTATAGAGAAGCTACTTTCTCAGCAGCCCTCTGCAAGCTCTAGCATTTACTATCTATTTTTCAGTATCCTTTTTCTTGATGCTCCTTGAGCCTTGGTTGCATTTAGGGCTGAGCATTCCACCATTGTAACTCTATGTATTGGTCACTCTTCAGTGCTAATAGAAGTTTCTCTACCAAGGAATGAGGTTTGCACTAATCTATGAGTACAAAAATAAGTATTTGATATTATATTCATCAAAAAGAGCATTATGTTTGCTCTATGGCTTATGACTGCCTTAGCCAGCTATTCTTCACCAGATTTACAGTGCTATTCATGAAATCCATTGCTGTGGATGATTGGTTGATAAATAAAGTGCTTATTGGCCAGTAGCCAAGCAGGAAGTATAGGCAGGACAAGGAGAGAGGAGAATTCTGGGAGTTGGAAGGCTGAGGCAGGGAGATGCGGGCCAGCCACTGTGAAGAGAAGCATGATGTAAGACACCGGTAAGCCACGAGCCACATGGCAAAGTATAGATTTATGGAAATAGGTTAGTTTAAGATATAAGAACAGATAGCATTTTGTTTCTTCCTATTCCAATGGGGTCCCCAGAAATCCCCAAAGACACCTTCATAATAGACTACTGGCAATGGTCGAGAGAAAGCTCAAACTGACCTAATCTGGTGATCGGATGGCCAAACACCCTAACTGTCATGATAGAACTCTCATCCAATGACTGATGGAAGTAGATGCAGAGATCCACGGCCAGGCCTCAGGTGGAGCTCGGCGAGAAAGAGGAGGGATTGTATGAGTAAGAATTGTTGAGACCTTGATTGGAAAAAGCACAGGGACAAATAGCCAAACTAGTGGAAACACATAAACTATGAACCAATAGCTGAGGAGCCCCCAACTGGATCATGCCCTCTGGATAAGTGAGACAGTTGATTAGCTTGAACTGTTTGGGAGGCCCCCAGGCAGTGGGACCCGGACCTGTCCTTAGTGCATGAGCTGGCTGTTTGGAGCCTGGGGCCTATGCATGGACACTTTGCTCAGCCTGGGTGAAGGGAGGAGGGGACTGGGGCTGTCTTGACTGAATCTACCAGGCTGAGCTGAATCCCCAGGGGAGCCCTTGCCCTGGAGGAGATGGGAATGGGGGATGGGTTGGGGGGAGGGTGGGGGGTGTGGGAGGAGGGAGGACAGGGGAATCTGTGGCTGATATGTAAAATTAAATTAAATTATAAAATTAAAAAAAATTGAAAAAAAAAAAAAAAGAAAGAAAGAACAGGTAGCAAGAAGCCTGCCACGTCCATACAGTTTATAAGTAATGTAAGTCTCTGTGTGTTTACCTGGGGGACGCTAGAGGGAGAGATTTGCCCCAACTGCTGGCAGGCTGGGACACAGGAAAACGTCAGCTACAATCCATCTTATAATGTTGGCCTTAAATCCAATCAGAAACTAGCTAGCTACTTTTATAACATTCATACCACTATTGAACCAGTTTTTAATGAAAATATTTTTTTTTAATTTTTCTTGAGGCCAATTAGAGTCAAAAAAAGAAAATAAGAGTTAGAAGCAGAGAGTTGATCAAGCAGCGAATGCATAGAGGAAATATAAATAAATGTACACAGTTAAATAAATGCAAAGAAGCTGAAAAGGCTTACTCCTATGTGGTTCCAATGGTCTGGCATACTGGGAGCCACTACATAGACCATCGCCTTTTTGACAGAAGTTTAGTGGAAGGAAAGTAAGAATGATAGAGAGAAGGCAGATAGTTTGAAATTTTAGGGCAGAAAAATTAATATTACTATACTAATGGTAGACACAGATATTATACTTTCATCAATGGCTGCTCTATAAACAAAATTGTATAGCACATGGAGTGAATCCTAAGCTAAGGTGTGAAATTTAGCCAATAATTTTATGTCAATATTGGTTAATTAGGTGTCACAAAATATATCACATTTGTAAAATTCAGGTTATATAGAAATTCTTTTTGCCTTTTCCTTTGTCTGTTCATCTAAAATTGTTTAAAATCTATTAACCAGAAAAATACTGAGGGCAGTAATGGAATCCAGATAAGTATTTCCTCATGAACAGAAAAACTATTATATGGTTGTCATTTTGAAGGATTAGCAAAACTCATGAGAGACATAAAAATATGTGTGATGACAACAGGAAATAGACTCACCAAGAAAATTAACCACAGTGCTTATTTAAGAAGCTTTATATTTTGGAAAGAAGAGAGACAGTAAACAGATACCTTAATCTTTATTTGTGTAAAATGTCATGAAGAAAACCTAGAGATGAATGTATCAATTTTCAGTTAAGCAGCCAAATGTCGCTCTAGGTGTTTTAATAAGAGTTTCTCTGATTCCGGAAACTGACTAGACAGGTGGTAGAGAAGATAAAATGTCAAGTGAATGTTGCCACAACACAGATGTGACTAATAGCAAGAAACCCCACCACCAGAAATCTAAGCAAAGTTGGGGGAGGAGAGTATCACGTAGAGAATATAGTATGAGCTTTCCAGATGTTTTGGTTAGAGAATGTGGTGCTTGTGACAAAGACTGGCTTAACAAACACCGATCCAAAACACTAGGGAAGTATCTTTTTTTAATGTATTTTCTTGTGTTCATTTCCACTTAGGTATACGTGTATGTACAGGTGTTTGTGGAGGTCAGAAGAGGGTGTTAGATCCCATGCAACTGCAATTACAAGTGGTTGTGAGCTACCCAATATTGGAGCGGGAAACTGAACTTAGGTCCTTTCTTTACAAGAGCAATACACAGGCTCAACTACTGATCCATCTCTCCAGCTGAGGAATTTTCCCTTTGATCTGTGTTTGCATCAAATAGGTTCTGTTAGCTAAACAGCTGTAAATAGCACATGAGTCATCAAAATAATCTGCAAATGGAATTTGAAAAATGATTGTAGGGATAAAAGAAATGAAAGGTTTAAGAACCAGCACCATGTCAATTACATTTAGTTAACTGATTTTATCAAATTGTATTTATATGTTGACTAAGACAACAGTTTAATGTCAAAGTCCAAAAGGATATTGAAATCCAACTCTATTTTATGGAGATAAAGTAAGCAAATTTTTCTCTGCTTCTCTTGAGAATCATAACTCATTATGGCAGACATTGTTTCTAAAACAAACATAGGGGACTCAGAAAGGTATAGAGAACTGAGACACTGGATGAAAGTCTTGAATGCAAGGTATCAAATTCTCAGAAATCTGTTTTTGACTTGGGTACCCAGTTTTGAGCTGAAGAATTTTGCCACTCAACAGTAACAAGAGCAGATACAAAAAGTCTCCCAAGGCTGGTTTGGTGGTGATTGGATATCATCCAGAGAATCTCCCAAAGGGATGTTCTCTTGGGGATATATCTATATCATACCTATATCATTTATATCAATATCTATCTTTCATATATAAATTATTCAGATATTTGAATCAATTATTGAATACTGTAAAAAATATGAGGCAGACTTTTCTTCTATTTTTTGAGTCAGATTTGAATTTAAACACACACATATACATTACATATATGTATAATTCTAAATAGTCTTAATAATAAAAACTCAGAGTAGATATTGGGGTAAAAGCTGAAAGATCGGAGCAGCCACAATCACTTCTTACCTCTCTGACTCCTCAGACTGAAAGGGCAGAGATCCTGTTTATGCCCCACCTTACCACTTCCTTTCCCTGCCAGCCATAGCACTTCCTGTGTCTTGTCTGTACAGACCTCCAGACCTCTATGATTAACTAATGGCTAGCTCTACTTTCTGATCTTCAAGCTGATTTGTCAGAACACAAACAGAATATTACAATAATCAACCAACCAATCTATCTATCTATCTATCTATCTATCTATCTATCTATCTATCTCTATCTAAATATATATATATATATATATATATATATATATATATAGAGAGAGAGAGAGAGAGAGAGAGAGAGAGAGAGAGAGATGAGAAAATGAAAATATATCAGGATATAACTTGACATTTGGGAACTTTAATAATGAGGTGATACTAGAGAATATCAAATTAACACGCAAGAATTTTGTCCTCATTGACTAACAACATGGTTCTTCTCCAAGGAGATATTTGTAGATGCAACCAACCATCTTATTAAATAAGAAACACAGAACCAATACAAAGAAGAAAGCCAAGAGGTCAGAGTTAAGAGCTAAAACCTTACCCTTCCTCCTGTGGTGGTCCTACCTCTCCGAAAGAGAGCTACTTCCTGTGTTAAAGTCTTTATAAAGACTTTCGGTTCTGCCTTCTCATTGGTTGTAAACCCAACCACATGACTGCCTCGTCACTGCCTGTCTGTACAGACCTACAGGTCTTCTATGGTTGGTATTGAGATTAAAGATGTGTGTCTCCAATGCTGGCTGTATCCCTGAACACACAGAGATCTACCTAGCTCTGCCTACCAAGTGCTGGGATTAAAGGCGTGCACTACCACTGCCCAGCTTTCCTATGGCTTGCTAATAGCTCTGACCCCCGGGCAACTTTATTTATTAACATAATAACATTTTAGTACAAAATAAAATATCACCATAGATATTAGTCAAGATCATGTGGAGCCATTCATCACACCCTACTTACAGATCATTTATTTCTTGTCCTTGGATGTGTCCTAAACTGACATCTAGTTGTGAGCAATCTGAGAATCATCACAGTGCCAGGAGAAAGCACCTGAGAAGCCAGAATGCTATGCCCTGCCATAGCAAGAGGAGGCCCCTCTTTACACTTCAACAGAGGAAACCTTGACTTCTGCATATGCTTGGCAGCAATCATGTGGTTCTGTTGGGATACTGTAAGGTGGATCTAGCTTAAACAAACCCTCAAAAAAGATCAAGAGTTTCAAAGCAAGAAAGAAAAGTTAAATGATAGAAAAATTACTATTTTATTTCAACAACACCAAGTATTTCAAAGTACATTGAAAAATACAGTCAGTGTACATGAAAGACCTGGATGTCTGGCATGTTTTAAAACTGCTGTACTTTAAAAAGCAAACAGACAGTTCCAACGACAGGACTGAAAGATGATTTGGAATACTGAATGTTCTTCCACAGGATCCAGGTGTGGTTCCCAGCATCCACCTGGCAACTCTTGTCAGTAATTTCAGTTCCAGGGGATCTGATACCTTCTGCTGGCATCTTTGGGCACCAGAAATGAGAGTGCTGAATGCAAATACATTTAGGTAAAGTATCCATAAACATAAAATAAATAAAATAAAAATTAAGTTTAACAAGACCCTATGGTTCCAATAAGCAGTTTCAAGCAGGCTTCCAACAAACAGAAGAAAATATTTGAATAATAACAAGAAAAAAATAGGGTATCTCAACAAATAATAGCAAAAGAATATACACCTAGCAATTTTAGAATTGAAAACCCAAATACTTGGAACTATTTTCACTGTTAGGCTCAGTCAACATGTTCCACTGTAGAATTTTCAAAACTGATAAAATAATAGTTGAACCTATAAGGTGAAAAATTTTGTTGTCTTCAATCTGAAATTTGGATAATGTTAGTCTAAAAGAATGTGAACAGTTTTAGAGACATGTGAAACTAGAAATCAGCACCTAACCTTCATGTTGCAAATATCTTGAGAGCACACTAGAAAATGTAGTTAAGTTACAGGAAGGAATGACTGAAAACAATTTGGATGATGACATGAACATTTAGAAAAAAAAATACAATGGAATTAATGGGTAAATTGAAAGAAACCTGTGTAAAGACACACCAAAATTAAAATTTTAATTCTAAATACAAAAAGGGAATAAGTGATATCAGCAGAGATACGTTTTTGTGTCTGTGTGTGGAGGTTCTACACACAAAGGAAAACAAATACAATGAAAATGAATTTCCCATCAGAAATTATGGAGAACAAAGGAAAAGACACTATGATTCACAAATGTTCAAAGAAAAGAAATCTACCAACTAAGGTCTGTTTCCAGAAAATACATTCTTTAGGAATTAATTAACAGGCAAATAAGACATTCTGAGACGGTAAATAACAAAGATAATTATTTTGAATAGAAGTACAATACCCTAATCTCATGTACAAAGAGTAATTCAATATAAAATAGTTCTAAATTAAATAAAGAAAATACTTTATTCTCCTGTTCTAGCCCCTCCCCTATCCATCCATATATATCTATTCTACTTCTTTTTCCTAATGAAATCTGTCTGTATCAGCCAGTCTCTTATTCTATATCCCACCCTATATAGTTCTACAGAATATCACTTGGTTACCATTGATTTAGCAGCTAATATCCAGATGTAAATGAATACATATCGTATTTATATGTCTGTATCTGGTTTACCTAATTCAGGATGATCTTTTTCTAGTTCCACGAATTTACTTGCAAATCTCATGTCATATTTTAATGGCTGAGTAAATTGTGTAAATGTACCACAGCTTCTTTATTCATTCTTCCACTAAGGGACATCTAGATTGTTCCCAGTTTCTGGCTATTATAGCTAGAGCATTGGTGAACATAATTGAACAAGTGTCTCAGTGGTAGCGAGAAGCATTCTTCGGGTATATGCAGAAGAGTTGCATAACTGGATATTGAGGTAGTAGATTCCCATCTTCCTGAAGAACTGTGACATCAGTTTCCATAGTGGCTGCACAAGTTTGCACTCCCACCATAAATGGATGAGTGTTCCTCTTACTCTACATCCTCACTAGCATGAGCTGTCACTTGTTTTATTGAGCTTGGCCATTCTAACAGGTATAAGACAAAATCTCCAAGTAGTTTTAATTTGCATTTTCCTGATTATGGTGATATTTTATTTGTACTGAAATGTGATTTTATTTGTATGTTAATAAATAAAGTTGCCTGGGGGTCAGAGCTAATAGCAAGCCATAACAGAAGTCTGGCAGTGGTAAAACATGCCCTTAATCCCGATCACATGACAGGCAGATCTCTGTGTGTTCAAGGATACGGGCAGAGTCTCAATACCAACCATAGAAGACCTGGAGGTCTATATAGATGGGCAGTGACGAGGAGGTCATGTGGTTGGGTTTACAACCAATGAGAAGGCAGAACAAAAAGTCAATAAAAAGGACAGACACACAGGAAGTAGCTCTCTTGCCGAGAGGTAGGACAGCAGTGGCAGTGAAGGGTAAAAAAGGGTTTCCTAGCTCTTAGCTACTGCTCTGACCTCTTGGGATTTTAGCTCTGAATTTGGCTCTGTGTTTCTTATTTAATAAGATTGTTCATCTACACCTGATGGCTAAGGATGTTGAACATTTCCTCATGTGTTTCTTAGCCATTGAGTTTCCTCTACTGAGAATTCTGTTACATCTGTACCCCCATTTTTAAATTGGATTATAGTCTTCTTGACATCTCATTTCTTCAGTTCTTCACACATTCTGGGTATCAACCCTCTATAGGATGTATATTTGATTAAAAATTATTTTTCCCATTTTGTTGGCTAATGCTTTGTTCTAATGATGATGTCCCTTGTTATGCAAAAGCTTCCCCGTTTCATCAGGTCCCACTTCTTAATTGTTGGTCTTAGTTCCTGCACTAATGGTGTCTGTTCAGAAAGTCTTCTCCCATGCCAGTGAGTTCAAGGCTATTGCCCATGTTCTCTTCTGTTTGCTTCTAGCGTCTTGGTACAGGAAGGTACTCCACATATTACTAAGAGAGAAACATAAACACCAAGAAAGCCATAAACCCTTTGATCTACATCTTTCCTGCCTGCAAGATATGCTAGTTCAACAGTAGCACAAAGCTTGTACAAGTAACCTCTCAATATCTGATTCGTCTTAAGGCCCAGTGCATAAGATGGAATCCATTCCCTATACTACTTGGGTTACCAGGAACCAAACACTAGATAGCTTAGGGACCTAGGGTAAAACCAAATACTAAATACTACTGGTCAGAAAAAAAAGGGAGTGATAAAATGACTCCTGATAATGTTCTGTTATACTCAGAGACAAGTGACTTGTTCAGCCATGTCAGAGAAGCAATCAGGAAAAGATGGAGGGATTCACAGCCAGACACTATGCAGAGAGTGAGATACTTCAAATACTCAGCACTTAATGGAAGTCTCCATTAAATCTGTCTCCTCAGAGCTCAGGGAAGCCTGAAGAAGAGGAGGTTGAAAGAGTGTATGAGCCAGAGAGGATGGAGGACATCAAGAAAACAAGACCCTCTAAAATTCAGAGTCTAAATCAACATGAGCAAAGCTCCTATGAACTCAGAGACTGAAGCAACACACACGTAAGACCTGCATGAGTCTGCACCAGGTCCTCTGCATATACATTATGGCTTATAGTTGAGTGTTTTTATGGTGTTCCCCAGTGTGTGAACAAGTGGGTTTCAGATTCTTGTTC
The DNA here is from genome assembly GCF_004664715.2 of Peromyscus leucopus. NCBI lineage: Eukaryota > Metazoa > Chordata > Mammalia > Rodentia > Cricetidae > Peromyscus > Peromyscus leucopus. The sequence continues at coordinate 12,224,861 of NC_051074.1, forward strand.
CTTCTCTTGGGCTCTTTTCCTTCTTTTGGTTTGTCTTCTCCAACTCTGATGTTACAGTTCTTGCTTTATCTTGTAAGATTTTATTATTGTCTGTGAAGTCTGCTTTTTACTAATGACAGATGGAAAGGGAGTGGATGAGAAGGGAGATGATGGAGGAACTGGGAGGAATAAGGAGGGGAAAACTGTAATCAGGATATATTATATGAGAAAAGAATCTGTTTTCAACCAATAGAATAAAAAAGAAGGTATTTTACTAATATATTATTAATAGAGTAGGGTGAAGAGACATAAGGGGAGATATACTATTTTACTTGAGTTTATAACATAAGTGATTTATATATATATATACATATATAATATGATATATGAATTAGTCATTTTAAAAGTTATAAAATAAAGTTATGTTCAAAACAAAATATAAATAAAGCAAAAGCAGAATTCTAAAACTTAGATAATTCACATGAAGCACAATTAAAAAAAACTAAAAACAAAGAAATAAAAAACATCATTAAAATGTCAGACAGGCTTTGGCATAACTATAATTATACAAAATATAAATAGATTTGTTTAAAATACAAAAGCTTCTGTGTGCTAAAAAGAAACTATTTCAAATATAATTATACAGCAAAAGTAAAATAATGGAAAAGCATGTTGTGTATTAGTCAAAGGAAAACAGAATTGGGTATATTATTAGAAGCAAATGTAAACATCAGTTCAAAGAAAATACCACAAGGAGCACAACCTCGTCCTCTTTAGAACTGTGTTGCTGGATTCCTCTTCCCAGATACTTACCGATCACACCAGTCATACATATCTCTGTGCCAAAACTAGAGCTCCAAAATGTGGAAGAATAACCTGATGGTACAGAAATAAAAACACACGTCCGTAGAAAGACAGAGATTCATACAAAATGTTTTGATCCTATTTAACCCCCATCCGCTAACCCCTGCGAGACCCGCCCCCCCACTCCCCCACACAACTCCCCCACCTGCCTGTCTCAGAACCCATCCAGCCCCTTTGTGCTCTTCAAATACTCTTCAGTGAGAGGCCTGCCCTGGAGCATGGTCCACGTGCCAGGGCCTTAAAGAAAACGTCTGCTCAGTCTCCCAGCAATCATCAATTGACAGTAATTCCTCAGCTAGAAGGCGGGGCCTCGTGGCCGCCTCCCCACCCCACTGCTGAAATTTGTCTGGCTTGAGCTTCAGGATTTCATGTGTATGCTGTCATAATCGCGATGAGTTCACACGTGCTCCTACCCTGTTGTGATCAGAAAACGCTGTTTCCTTGTAATCATCCACCACGTAATTCGTAGTATCTTCCTATTCCTTTTTACGCAATGATCCCCTGAGCCTTGGGATGGTGTGTGCCTGTGTGTGTGTGTATGTGTGTGTGTGTGTGTGTGTGTGTGTGTGTGTGTGTGTGTGTGTGTTTTAGATTCCTTGGAGGTAGATATTCAAACAAAGACTTCTTTTTCTTAGGCACGTTAAATTCCATAAACAATCACTGTCCTTCCTTACTCCTTGCCCTGAACTAGAGAATAACAGAAAGTGTGTCATTGAACATACATAAATTTGAATTTTCTCAAGGCTCTGCAGAATGTCCTGGCAGAAATGTTGTCTTCTAAGATGAAATTTTAACCTTCCCCTTCACATGGTGTGAGCAGCGGCTTTGACACTGCCATCTGCACGTGAAGTTTGCTGGGAACTTCAAATGAACTTCACTTACGCCCATGATTTTATACTCGGGAGCAGGTGGACTTCCACTGTTTTCTGCTTTCTTGGACATCAGCAAGGAGATTCTCTCTCCGGTTGTGTTTCTCAGTACTCTCTGAACAAATAGGCACCTAGTGTTTCGTGGCAATCTTCTTGGAAGGGCTGACATACTATATATTTATATTTGAATAACTGTCCAGAATGTGAACCACACTATGTAGGCATTCCTAAACTGCTATTATGTAAAACTATTCTTCTCTTCCATTTGTTTTTTACTTCTGAAAAAAAATCACATAGCCTCTTGGCTTTCCTACTCCCAAGGTGTCTTTTCTCCCCTCAGTTTTAAATCACGGCCTTTGAGATAATGTACACCTTTCTCAGACAAGAGCACTTGATGGCTGGGATTTACATTTGTTCTTCTCAATCTTCAGTAACTAGCGGTATGCTTGATACTGGAGCTTTAGAAGTTGCCTGATGACAGAAAGATGTGAAGGATGGTTTGTGAACAAATGAATGAGAATCCCTGTTTGACACAGCCTTGGCTTGCTCCCCTCTTTATGCTCTGCTGACTTGTTTACAGAATTTTGTTTCTATCGGCAAACTACCGAAGCTCTTAACAGTTTTCCATGCATCTGCTATTGAAGTTGTATCACACACTTTTTGTGTGGATTTATGATATGATATTTAAAGCCTCACTAAGATAATTTTCCTAAATCTTTTAAGCATTTTGTTTTATTTATTTCATTATTCATCTCTCTTATTACTGGATTCAGAAGTTTCCCAGGCTTATTTTTGTTTCTACCTTGCACACTAAGTAAGTAAATCAGTAAGTAAGACTGGTGCAATCCACACTCATCTCATACTCTAAGGAAATGTATTAGAAGAAAAATCCGTAGTCAGATTTTATGGCATCTGTGTCAATATGGACAGACTAGGATAACCTGAGCACCAAAGCACCTCGGAGATTGTGATATTGACAAATAACAATGCTGTGAGCAAAAAGACACCAAATTTATGTGTTGTCATGGGTTGATCGACATATAGGTGTGTGTATTGTTTTTTACTAAAACTTCAAACAAAGTCACAAAAACTATTTGACATTCATATGAGGATTTTGTTACTAACTCAGTTGTAATTTTTGACTACTTATAGAATTCCAAAGGCCATAACACAGTTTTTTTATGTAGTCAATACAGATTCAAACATATTTCATTTTAGTCTGTGCCTATTTCAAACACACAAAATACTGCTGATATATCTGTATGATAGCTACTGAAATTGTTATTCATCAAATTTAATATTTATATAAATGACATGCACAACTCAACATTTGACATGATAGTTAACCTTAAATTTGAGATTTATTTATGTCTCATTTATATTCTACTTTTTAGAATTTTAAAAATGTTTTTCAAGATAAATTTGTGTAGTAGCCTGTAGCAGGATATTAAATTACTAAGTTATTCTTTTCACCAGGCTTTCTGGGGAAAAAAAGTCTTATCTAAATGGATATTTAACATGGCAATGTATCAACTATAGGAATACAAGGCATTTATAGTTCTCTGGATGACAGTCTCCATTCTTCACTCACCCTGGTTATGTGTCTTCCTTTGGTGTTGTGAGAAAGTATGATAGAAAGTAACCTGTGGTTCAGAAAGAACCCAGAGCTCCCCCTAGAGGTAGAGTTCCGTACTGAACAGAAGAAAGTGAGTAGAGACTTCTATTTCCTGGGAGTCACAGATGCTATACCTTCACCCTGTGTAAACAGGATAAGATCAAAGTGTACTTTAATATAATCAAAACAATGACATTGTCCTGGGGAAAACGATTTAGTCCAAAATTCCACATTATTAACTATAATATATTTACAAAAGTCTGGGCACATGAATTATGCTAAATGTTAAAGAAAATTTCTAAATTGAAATTCCAGAGTCAAGTGCTGTTCGTTTATACTAAAATGATGCTATTTAAACTCTTGCTGTGTTATAGTTTAAAGTCACTGGGTCGATAGCCAAATTATAGATATTAATATGGAAATTTCAATCTGCATAATAATATAAACCAAGAAAATGCAAACAGTGCCATTGTATTACATTGAGCTGAAATATAAGGGAAAATCAAAGATGAGGAATGATCAACAGATGGGGTCATATTTTTAATTTATTATATAAAAAGGATCCTGTATTCAGGTAACCTGCTTCTCTAATCACTAGAGGAGTATTAAAATAGGAGTGACAGCGTGATAGTCAGAAAGTGTCACTAAAAGATTAGGAAAAGATAAACTGTCTGCCCAGTTCCAGTAACTTGTGCTTCATGATAGGCAAAAACGTCCTCCAATTACAAACACTAAAGAATGAGGTAAAGTTAAAAGCATGGAATTGACAAGAGCCATGTGTATATTTGGTTTCGCCTTAAGTGACATACCAAATAAGATAAATAATATTTGAAAGATAAATATAATCATTATAAAGAAGAATGGAGAATGAATGAATGAATGAATAGAGAATGAATAAAGAAATGGCTATTTGCTTTGAAGAAGAATCCTAAGATGAAATTGAGGTTGGATTAATGCTTGCCTTGTAATTCATGCCGAGAAGAAAGCCAAGAGGAGTATTCCAGAGCACTTCACCCTGATGGGTTCCTGGAGGACAATATCAACTAAGGTAATAAATATTCATAAGATAATCAATAAACCTGAAGTCATACTTTAACCATTAGCTTGACATTTTGGGGAGACAAGGAAGACCATAAAATATCTTCCCCTTTTCTTAATCTTTGGGATACCAATACATATTTAGTCTTCCTTGAAACAAACTAGGTGATTCTTGACCTTTTGTTTTTAGCTCACATTCCTATTTTCTGTTAATACTACACCCCTGTTCATTCTGAACGGATTTTCCTGACTTTGTTCTTTGACCCCATGACACTTGGGAACTCCCTGGAACTTTTTTGCCAGCATATAATGAGACGTCTGCTATTGTGGTTTTAACAAGCATCATCACTTCTCACCAGCTGAACTGGCCTGCGTTTGTTGCTACCCTAGCCTTTCTATTCTGCAGTGTCACCATGCCACAGACCACATCCACCGACATGTGTGCGCCTGTGTCTGTCGCTACTGTGAACACTGAAAATCATTCTGTATCTATGAAGTTCATCCGGAGCCAGTACTAGAGGTTTATTTTCAAATCACTTTCCATGTTTTCTTTTCTGTAGGTAATAAAGCATGCTGGTCTTAAATTAAACTTATTTAAAAATTTCTACATAGTGACTTTTTTAAGATTTGTTTTCCTTTGTGGCAATCTTTAGTCTTACAAATAGTAATGCCTTTTTAAAGATATTCAAAGTGTCTAAACATACACAATTATCATTAATTTGCTTCTATAATTTAGTGTACTTATTTTTAAAGAATCACCCTTATCAATAATCTTACAACACCGTCTTACCCTCAGATTATAGTATTTCAAGAAAACTGTTCAAAATGTTTTGAAATTTCTATATGCCAATTTTACTTAAAAACACATTTCGGTATCATTAAAATTCTCTTATATGGGGGGAGGGAATGGCAGGAGAGGAGGGAGAGGAAACAGATTGATATGTAAAATAAATTAATTAATTAAGTAAAAAAATTATCTTATATACTATTTAAATTGAAGAGGACAAAGAGGAGTTGTTAAAATTCAGTAAAATTTATTATAATGGTTTAGAAAAAATGGAATAAAAAGACTGAATAGGTATGTTAAATAAATTATAATAAAGTAACGTTGGTCAAGATAAACTTGGAAATTAAAATGTATTTGGCGTTGTTTTGCCTGTCTGGAAAACCTACTTCTCAGCACGCTGATGGTAGAAGCAGAAAGGAAGTGGAAAAGCTCGTTTCCTTTCCTTTCCTTTCCTTTTTCTTTCTTTCTTCCTTTCTTCCTTCCTTTCTTTCTTTCTTTCTTTCTTTCTTTCTTTCTTTCTTTCTTTCTTTCTTTCTTTCTTTCTTTCTTTCTTTCTTTTTTCATTCCTAAAAGAAGTGTGTGGGGTGTCTGCCTACAGCCATGCATAGTCATTATGCACATGCAGGGCCCGCGGGGCCAGAGAAGGTTTCAAACACCCTGGTACTGGAGTTATGGACTGTTGGGTTCCGGAACCAAGCCCATGTCCTCTGGAAGAGCAGTGAGTGGTCTCAAGTGCCGGGCCATCTCTACCACTCTGTTTCCTGATTTAGAGAAAACAGTTAAGCTCAAAGGAAAAGTGGTTATGGTAAGAAAACTACTGAAGTTATATAGATTCGGTTACCTTTAGTAGTAGGCCAAAATGAGAACATAACATCTAATGACTGAAAGACAAAGGACATACAGGTGACTAAGGTCTGAAAATAACAGAAATTGATTGTTAATGAAGCACAGTTCTGTAAAACTACTATTTTTTTTTTATATAATCTAAGTTATTACTGGTAAACTTGGTTACTGTGGCAAAAAAAGGCTGTATAATCTCTATATAGCTGATTGAGAATGTTGTGAGATTCTCTCTAGAGCTAAACAACTCAGGTTCTTCACTGACCTCAATTAATAGAAATACTGACATGGTAGAATAGAACCTAATTTTTATTCATAGATTTTTATCACACACACACACACACACACACACACACACATATACACACACACACGAGAGAGAGAGAGAGAGAGAGAGAGAGAGAGAGAGAGAGAGAGAGGTATCATAAAGGATCTTTGATACTGTAAACTGAGTGAAAAAAATGACAATAAAATAGGACACCCGTGGAACTTATGATCTGGATTCTTTCACATATTTTACTACATAGAAACTTTCAAGGCATAATTTACACACTGTATCTTTCTTAGGATAATTTGTTTGTCTTCCTATACTGTACTCATTAATTACAGGCTACAAATGTCTGAAGACATGAGACCTGTGTAATTGTTTTAAAACCATATTTTATAAACTAACTCCCTGAAGGAATTCATGTTCTGTCACTGTTTTAAGTATGCCTAAAAATAGTTCATTAACCACAATTTGAAACTGCTAGAATAAAAAGAGAAGCCATAAAAGCTATTGAATAATGAAATAAAGGGGGACTCTGGCCGTGGTTTAGGTAATGAGATGGGCTTGTAGTGTTCTAGCACATGGTGTGGTACTGTTTGTTATCTATTGGGAATAACAATAAAATACAGAACAGACTAAGTATAACTGTCCAGAGTTCAAGAAAAGGGATTTATTAAGACATTTCTTTTCATTAATTCCAAATTGTATCTTCAACAGTATCTAGATGCTGTCTTTTAAGCCGAGAACACAAAGTTAGTCATAAGCTACTATGTGTAAACTAGAAAAAGTCAATTTGGGAATAAAATAAAAACAAAGCTTGTCAAATTTACTTACACACAGTCAGTAGCAGGTAACTTACTATGGTTAAATCTGTCTATGAAGTGAGAGGGAAAACAATTCAAATGTATATAAATGTTAGCCTATTTATGCTTTAACTTTACTTTGCACTTTTCAATCTTCTCAAAAATCAAACATCAGCCATATATTTTCAATGAGAAGTATTTTTTCTCAAATTATAGTTCTTGCAGGATATTTTGTGCTGTGTTTCTAAGAAAGGCAGAAGTTCAGAGCCACTGGAGTGCTAACTCTCACAGGTGCAGTTTTCAGCATGTAACTGCACATTTTTCTTAAAGCGAATCTGTATGTATTTTTGAAAATAGAGACGGCTCATATTTCACTTAACTCAAATAGAATCTTTTCTTATTTTATAGCATACAGTGTCTTTTCAAGTAAACGTTGTCTATCATCTTAGGTAGTCAAACATATTCTTTTAAGACACTAGGGAGCAGCTGGAAAAATTGTGAGAAATCAAATCATTTGAAAATATTTTAATGAGAATGATAATTTGTATGGTCTTAAAAAATGAAAAACAGAGGAAGAAAAGGAGATGTATTCTTTCTGCCTCTTGATTCATCATCAAATAGTTAGTAAAATCATTCCTTCAAACCCACTTTACTCAGCCCCTCAGGTTGGGATCAAAGTAATGGGATCTTCATTAGGCATCTGTGTCTACCTGGTGTTATTATTCATTGTCTACTCATGAGAATATCCAAAGGCCTGAGAGACTCAAGGAATCTCAGAGTTCTTCTTCCCTTTCATCCCTGCCACAAAAATAAATGTTTATCTGCAGGGTCTGTGGACCATTTTCTTGGAAGAGGTTAGACATTATTTCCATTTACACTCATGAAGCATAAAATGGAGCGATGGAGTGAGTAGGACTAGAAACGTGAGTCCTGGGTTTTAAATCTTTGCCTTCTAGCAAATCTATGTTTATGTACTTGGCCGTAGGTTGACTCTGAATAATGGAAATAGCTACTGTCCCGAGACAAACGCCAAGTACACTCTGAATTACAATTACTAAGCAGCGGGCTTTCTCCTCCTTTTTTGTTCTTTTTCAACTTTGTTTTAGCTCTCTATTTTATTTATCTGCCTTATTTCCACTCCTCGGTCAGCTTTTGTTTCTTCTCTGAAAGGTCCTGAACTTGAGTCCTTTAGTGGTATTTCTTTTGAGTACTAATCTCTCCTTAGGTAAATAGGGTAAAGTGACATTTGATTAGAATGTATTGATAAACATTTTTTTTTTTTTTTTTTTTTTTTTTTTGGTTTTTCGAGACAGGGTTTCTCTGTGTAGCTTTGTGTCTGTCTTGGATCTCACTCTGTAGACCAGGCTGGCCTTGAACTCACAAAGATCCGCCTGGCTCTGCCTCTCAAGTGCTGGAATTAAAGACATGCGCCACCACCGCCCGGCTGATAAACATAAATTTTAACAGAACGTAATGTAAAAAAATCTTTGTGGACTTGAGTTTTATGTGAGTGGTGAAATATATATGTGTTCTTGTTCACAAATGTGTAAATTTTGATTGCTGATCTTTCCTAAATATTAGTATAAAACAATGGAAAGCACAACACTACAGTTAGTTGAAATATGAATAGTCTAGAACATTGATGAATGTAGTTCTTTATGTATGGTCCATAAGAGAGATACACTGATTTTTAGGTAAGAAAAATCTAGAGTGTCTAAAATACATTAAAAAACAGCCTACATTAATCACTTAAGAGGTTATACTTAATAAATGAATGCTAGTGTTTTTAATTTTTTAAGATTATAATTCTAAAATTTCTCCCCTTCATTTTTTTCCCCCTAAACCCTTCCATAGATAACGCTCTTCACTCTCCTGCAACATCCCCGGCCTGTTTTCTCACTGATTTTTACTGCGTTCATATATGTATATGTATATATGTATATACTCTTAAATATGGCATTCTCAGTCCACACAGTGTTACTCGTAAGCTTGTTTTCAGGGCACAACCAGTTGGTGTGCACTTCCTTGGAGAAGACCACCACTCCTGCCCCTGGCATTCCTCAGTGGTCTATAGTTTTTATATAGGGTTGAGGCTCTGTGGGCATTTCCTGGTCCGCTTTAGCATGTCCATTGCTGTTGTCCTTGTTCATCTCACATCTGGGCAGTCATATTGGTGAGGTTTCATGGGTGTAGCTTCTGTTATTACGAGGAGCCATGATCTCCCAGGGAACTCCTTGATCCTCTGGCTCTTTCAATCTTTTTGTCCCCTCATCTGCAATGTCCCCTGTCCCTTAGGCACAAGAGTATTTTGTAGATGTATCCCCTGTGACTGGAATCCATTGGTTGTAGTACTCTGAAATGGTCTGCATCAGAGCAAAGAGAAGTTTCTTTGGTCAGAGACGAAGACTATACTTGTCTGGGGGTATAACCCAGACAAGTATAGTTGTTAGGGATTATACTGGTTTAGTAAATCAGTGGTTGTAGATTCTCCTTCAAGAACCAAGACTTAACTAGAACTAAGTAGTTGGCTAGGTTTTAGTACCAAGAATGGTTTCCCTTTTGTTGAATGGGACTTAAGTCCAATTAGAAAGCTGTTGGTTACTGCCAACATACCCATGGCACTACTACACCCTTAGGGTTATCGTGCCATGCTTACTGTAGATGTGATTCAGATTTTACTAAAGAATTTCTTTTTTTAATCTCCCTGATCTTAGATTCTGGGAACGAGAATTCCTGGAAAGAAGCTGCGTGTGCAAAGACTGTTTGATTAGAACTGCAGTGTAGTAGAGAGGTTGAAATGTTGCTGGTCCAGAGCCTGATTACCTCATCTTGAGCTACCATTAGTCTCCAAAGAGCCAGTCCTTGCTCACTTTTGTTTCAGGTTTCACATTTGGTGATCAATGAATAAAACCCTTTTCAAATATATTAACTTAAGAGAACTTTAACTTCCACCAGCTCAAAATGCCATCACATAGCATCTGAGGCCGATTGGAGAGATTTCTCCAACTTGCTGAAACACCTCTGTGACATACCCACCAATGCATTTTAAAATTGTCTTGATTTATAGATTATTTATTCTGTTAGCATAAAACCCATGAACTTTTTTCCACCTAGGAACATGAAACTCGGGCAACTTAGGTCCATGCTACCTAGGCCATAGCCACTCAAATTTGGCTCTAGGATAAACTTTTTATCGTTTGAGGTGCAAGCTGTTGTTTTTATTTTTGTCATTTGTCTGTTTTTGCATTAATAATGTGAATATCAATATAAAATTATGCATTATTCAAATATAAAAATTAGTGAATATATTTCTACCCATTTAAAAAATCTGTATGAGTTCATGGATACATATGATCTAAGGAAAATGAATGTTCTTTACCAAAACATGAAAATTTACTGACATCTTGGGAATTGAAAAGGAAGCAAAGGAATAATTTTGGAACTGTAGAGCAAGGCATGGATGCAATTGAACTACAAATTATATCTCACATGCGTGTGCATAGCTTGGCAGTTGGTTAAAATGCCTAATACTCGGTCTTCAATCATCACCAAGCTGTTTGTCAGACTTAGTCCTGGGTCTTCAATCACAGCTAAGCTGCTGTCAGGCCCTGATGACAATATCTGGAGTGGTAGCATAATAAGAAATTTATGCACCTACTTTTGTGATTATCTGGATTTGTATAGCAAATTGATTTTTGTTATCCAAAAATGATTTTTTTTTTCAGTCTAGAGAAACTGCTTTAAAATTGTCCAGCAATATTGACTAATTAATCAAGGATGCTGGGCGGGGGGGAAGTCACATTGCATTAAATGTCAAAAAAAGTCAACATTAATTTTCTATGTTTTTCTTCTGCTTCAGCATTGGTCAGAAAGAGTCTTCTTTCATCTTAAGATACTGAGTAAATCTTAAAGGGAGAGTAGAAGTGTTTTACTTTTGTTATGAAAACGATAAATCATAAATCACTGTCTAGGTGCAGTATACTGTTGCTTGTCTATCTGCTTTGCACTGACAGCTAGGGTATAATACAGATTGAGACTACATGCACCGGCTTTTGTGACTATCTGGATTTGTATAGCATATATATATATATATATATATATATATATGTATATATATATATATATACACATATGTGTGTGTGACTATATATAGTTATAATATAGTTATATATTGTGTGTGATATACAACATGTATGTGATCTATTTATTTTTCAAATTAATGATTAGTTGTGACAACTGCTTGAAAAATTACTCTTCTGTAGCATATATCCTGTATAAATTCCTGTTTTTGAACTCTGAATAAACTTTGTATTATACAGTATATTTAAAATGCTCCTTCTGAAGAGATGCATACTCAGAAATAATTTAATTGGTTTTTAAATATTCTTAATTAATAAATCGATCATGAAAATTTTACTTTCAATAGTATGCCATATTTTGATATGCATTCATACTGGGTAAACAATCTTCTCTTGCATTTCTCAATTATCTAGAGAAAAATCTTTCTAAGTCTGCTAGGGCTTTCTACAGAAGGTGCCATATAATTGTTATATAAAGAAACAGTACAATGCCCTAACATTCTGGTACATGTGTCCCCTACCTAACTGTAACTCAGTAAACACTGATCAATATTTTCCATTCTGCTCTCCTCACCCACTCTCCAAGGTTCTATTTCCAACTTCTGTAAAGTCTGCTTTTAAGTTTCCAGACATTAGTAACAGCATGTGGTACTTGTTTTTCTATGCCTGACTGATTTTCCTTGGCCAAAGGATGATAGCATCTTTGCAAACAACAAAATTCCATTTCTTTTATGTGTCACTTTCCTTCAATTGGACAAATTTACAATGTAAAAAATCTGTTGATGAACTGATAGAACACTTGAACTGTTTAAATTTGGGTTATTGTAAATAATGCTGCAAGGAACATGAGGGAATTCATACCTCTGGCATACAGATTTCATTTCCTTTGGGTATATATCCAGGAGTGTAAATATCAAATGGAAATTCTGTTTATGTATCTCTGTACTATTTTTCAGTATATATATATATATATATATATATACTTACATACATATACATGTGCATATGTGTATTATATATAATTCAAAGAATATATGTATACATATATGATATATAGGTATATAAATAACATACATATAAATATGACTCATACATAACTTTGTATTATATTTGTATATATAGCTTAAAGAATGATTATTCTCAAAACCACTACAGATAACAGATGTTTGAACAAGGCTATCAAGAAAAGGAAATATCTCTCTAGTGCTAGTGGTAATTTGTTGCTGCCTGTGCAGCTGGGGTCCCAATGTCTCTGATTCCGGGGGCAGGGGGTGAATAGACACAGAACAAACAGCATAGGCTCTGGTAGGTTGTAAGCAATCTCATTTATTAAACAAAGGACTGAGGTATTTATGTGTGTACTTTTTGGCGTGCTCTGCTTCCAACTGCTGTGGTGTTTTCTGGTTGGCTCTAGGTCGTATGTCGGCAGTGGCCACCTTAAGGGTCCAATTTCAGGATCCTCTCGGTCAGGATACTCCTGTGCATGTCTGAGCTCTTTGCTTGCTTAAGGCATGGCCCAGTGCTTTTGGCCTTACCTGCCTCAGTAATTTCAATTAGTACAGCCTTTATGAAATATATTTGTGTGTGTGTGTATATGTGTGTAGCTGCCCTGCAGCTGCTTGGACCCAAGAAAACACACAGAGGCTTATATTAATTAAAACTGGCCATTAGCTCAGGCTAACTATTGACTAGCTCTTACATTTTAATTAACCCATAATTCTTATTTGTGTTTAGACACGTGGCTTGGTACCTTTTCTCAGTTCTGCCTTCACATCTTGCTTCCTGTGTCTGAAGCTGGGGATTCCTGACTCAGCCTTCCTCTTCCCAGAATTCTCCTCTCTGCTTATCCTGCCTATACTATAGTTCCTGCCTGGCTCCTGGCCAATCAGCACTTTATTTATCAGCCAAATCAGAGCAACACACATTCGCAGCATACAGAAAGACATCCCCAACACATGTGTATGCATGCATGTGTGTGAACACACATATATATTTTGAAAACTAAACATAATATACAAAGTTTCTCTCTGTATGCCTGGCTGTCCTGAAACTCACTCTATAGACAAGGTTGGCCTTGAATTCAGAGATCTGCCTGCCTCGGCCTCTTCAATGCTGGGATTAAAAATGTGTTCTACCTCTACCTGACTTAAAATTAAAAAAAAAAATTAAAATGCATTTAAAACAGAGGTCCTTGAAGATAATTTAGCAGGTAAGAGACTATGATATCCCAAGCTAATACCCCGAGTTAAATTCCAGAAACCTATCATGGAAGGAAAAATGACTCCACAAAAGCTGTTGTCTGTCTTCCACATGCACACGATGGTATGCATAAACACAGACAGGCAGGCACACACACACACACACACACACACACACACACACACACACACGCACACATGCACACACACACACACACACACACACACACACACACACACACCAACACATACTAATAACATTTAAGTTACAAATTAAACACTATGAGTAGCTTTTCCTTTTATAGTGTGCGGATGTCTCATTGCAGACTGCCTTGCATGTCCCTGGAGATTAAGGTTATATATAACTCACAATGTCCCCTGCCTGCTCCATTTGTGTCACCTTTTGAAAATGGCTTTTAAATTTGATTCCTCTTTTAAAAATAATTGTTTGGATTTGTTGTTACTTAGTTTTTAGTGTTTTGAATATCAATTCCTGTTGTCTGCACACATGGCAAATATTTTCTTTCATTTTTGAATCTTGTATTTTGATCCTGCTTTTCTTTTCTTTTCTTTTCTTTTCTTTTCTTTTCTTTTTTAATCACAAAATTTTTAGTTGCAGGTAATATCATTTGTGTACCTTTACTTTCATTCCTGTGTTTTTAGGTTCTTTTCTGAAACAAAACTAACTAAAAATGTTTGCCGATTGTATTGTATTACAGTATTTTGCTTATTTTGCATATTATATATATGTGTAGATGGATGTGTATATTTTGTTTATATCCATGCATAAACAACTCCCCCAAATACACACTGTCCTTTTCTGTCTGGAGTTCTATTATCCCCAACTTTCAAAACTAATAAGTTGCTATACATTAATAATTAAATATGGTTTAACATTTAAACTCCAGTTGAGAAAATGAGCCCAGGTTTCCAGTACAAAATGCCTCTCAGGTGCCAGGAGGGACTAGACAGAGGCAGATAAAAATCCCCACAAAATCCTGACCCACGTATCAGTACTGTCATTTACATTTAGACCATATAAGAAAGCAGAAAGAAGACTGTGTGAAGCACTCTCAGACTCTTCACTGTTCATAAGGTCCTTTCTAGTCCCCTGCAGGTTAATGGAAGTAAATAGAGGCCATGGTGAAATCCTAAGAGATACAAGAAATAATTTAGGGTTGGAAGAGGAATTCAGCAATAGCTTAAGCAGTGTTTGTAAGCCTTGGCTTCAGACTCCAGAAAGACCAAATTGAAGAAATCATTCAAGTAATCCTGACAAATTTTAACACTGGTCTCATTTTGTGAAGGTGTCATCTTTATTGTGTGATCTTGGTGTTAGAGGTTATCTTGAAATGCATCTTGTCCTAAGGGTCTCATGTCTGTGCATACTTATGTACTCTTGTAAATTTCAAAATTCAGTTGAATGGCAAGATTTTTTTTTCTGAGACAGGGTTTTTCTGTGTAGTTTTGCACCTCTCTGGAACTCTGTAGCCCAGGTTGGCCTCGAACTCACAGATATCCGCTTGCCTCTGCCTCCCGAGTGCTGGGATTAAAGGCGTGCACCACCACCGCCCGGTAAATGGCAAGAATTTTGAAGTTGAAGTAACAGTACTTCACTGTCTTTAAGGCCATGGAATTCTCAAGCATCTCTAAGTCTTTTTTTTTTTTTTAATTTTGTTATTTTATTTTACAATAGCATTCAGTTCTACATAACAGCCACAGATTTCCTTGTTCTCCCCCTTCCTGCCCCCCTCCCCTTCCCCCCAGCACACCCCCCATTCCCACCTACTCCAGAGCAAAACCTCCCCCGAGGACTGAGATCGACCTGAGTCCAGGCAGGTCCAGTCCCCTCTTCCCAGACTGAGCCAAGCGTCCCTGCATAAGTCCCAGGTTTCAAACAGCTAACTCATGCAATGAGCACAGGACCTGGTACCACTGCCTAGATGCCTCCCAAACAGATCAAGCCAATCAACTGTCTCACCTATTCAGAGGGCCTGATCCAGTTGGGGGCCCCTCAGTCTTTGGTTCATAGTTCATGTGTTTCCATTCGTTTGGCTATTTGTCCCTGTGCTTTATCCAACCTTGGTTTCAACAATTCTCGCTAATATAAACCCTCCTCTTTCTCCCTAATTAGACTCCTGGCGCTCCACCCGGGCTTAGCTGTGGATGTCTGCATCCAGATTCCTCAGTCCTTGGATGGGGTTTCTAGCAGGACTATTAGGGTGTTTGGCCATCCCATCACCAGAGTAGTCTTGATGAGTACAGCAAAGAAACAATCAGAGAAGCAGTGAACTCACATATTCATACAGTTATAATGAAGGTGTCCATGAAAATGTTAAAGAAGCTGTGAGTGTGACATCCATCCAAGTGGGACATGAAATCACTATGCCTGTTTTATTAACATCAGAGTGCAAAGAAATTAAGATACAAAGCATGTTCTCAATTGACTAAAGATTTTGCTTTTTCAGATTCAGAAAGAATTGAAGAAGAGAAGGACACTATCAAAAGACATGATAAAGCAAACTTGCCTAGGTAGGTAATTCCAAAGAGAACATAAATTAAATACCCTGTCCAATTAAAAAGCTATGTGGAGCCTTCTTCATGACAAATAAAAAATGCAACAAAAATAAAACTGAATAAACTGGAGGTTAAAGTTCCCAAACGTTCTAACTGCTTGGAGTAATGGCTCTGTTCAACGTGAAATAGAAATTTTTAGAAATGTGAATAACGTCCTTGGGAAGAATAAAGTTCAAAATGTGTCAATACATGATTCATACAAAACATTGTCTTTCTGAAAAATAAGTTACAAAACAAAACAGAATTTCATAGAGAAAGAGAAGCAAGGGATTTTGCTGCTTGAACATTCTATTTTAGATTCATCTGGAGGAGTTAAGCTATAACACGACCTTGCTGACCTCAACAAGGGCAGGAGAAAGGTGACAATAAGAAGGACACATAAAACTAAGGATGAGGTCTACTGGAATCAAACATTTTTTTAAAACTTTAGTTTAAAACATTGCAAAGGTAAGTAGGAATTTTATCTGAATATTGTTTTCAAGAAAAATATTTTTTATGGTAACATCATTTTATCAAATGCTACAGAATTTAATCCTATCTTCTCAATAGAGCCTTGGGTTGAAAAAAACACTTTAAAATATTTTTATTATACTTTGGACAATTTTATACAATA
Source organism: Peromyscus leucopus (assembly GCF_004664715.2). Taxonomy (NCBI): domain Eukaryota; kingdom Metazoa; phylum Chordata; class Mammalia; order Rodentia; family Cricetidae; genus Peromyscus; species Peromyscus leucopus. Next base: position 12,241,391 of record NC_051074.1, read on the forward strand.
TATTTTGATTATATTCTTCCTCACTCTTCCCCTTAACTCATCCAGGAAATATCTCCCACTGCTCTACCTACCTTCTTACTTTAAGCCCTATTTCTTTGATTTTTCATAATTCACTGAATACAACCCACATACTCACGAGTATGGGCCTATTCACTGAAGTGACAATTTCATAATTTAACATCCAACTTCTATGGGATAAATCATGCTAAAGATAAATTGTTGGATATTGGGTTATAGCTCAGAAGCAGAGTGCTTGTCTAGCATTAGCAAAGTCATAAGCCAAACTAGATAGATAGATACATAGATACATAGATAATAGGTAGATACATGGATAGATTGATAAAAACTACTAAGAGTTATTCAACAGTTTTTAGTATACTTTAAAACATGGTCAATGTGTGTTTTGGTAAAGGATCAGATGTTAATATTCTACCACCAAAGATACTGTTTTGGCTAGTCCTTTTATGCAGTAGGATAATGTTATCATTTCATTCAAGTCCATTCATGAAAAGAGTTATTTGATAATTTTTTTTAGCTACAAAGGTAGGCCTAGACAATTATAGGAATTTGTTAAGGTGGACTGTGTTAGCCAGGGTTCTCTAGAATATCAGGATTTATAGAAATAATTTCTCTTGATATATCTGTAGAAAAGAGATTTATTAGAATTACTTATAGGCTGCAGTCTAGCTAATCCAACAATGGCTTGTTTTGAATGGGAAGTCCAAGAATCCAGTAGTTTCTCAGTCCATGAGGCTGGATGTTTTTCTACTCTAAAAATAAATCTTTACATGCATATAATGTGTTTTGATCATTTTCACCTCCCCCTCTCTCATCCAATTGCTGCTCCATCCCCATTATCACGTTTCCCTCCCGATCGCATCTTCTCTTTTGTACCTATGTATGCGCATCTCTCAGACCTCATCAGAAAAAGGCCTCTTGTAACACTAGATGACAATCAGATAAGAGACTTGTAACTAGTCCAAGTGTAGAGAAAAAAAGAGACTATGGAGTGCTCAGCTCTCACTGGGAAGTCTGTATCTTACCTTCTACACAAAAGGTTCAGGGATCTTAGCAGACAAGGAAATGGAAAAGCTGTCAGGGCCAGATTGAGTGGGCAGCAAAACAGTCTTTGCAGGACATGACAAGGTAGTTGCTCTCATGAACCCACAGCGGCTGGGACTGCATTGACAATATTTGTTATGGATCCAGCCAGCTAAAATCCCAACATAGATGGGGGTGGGGCGTTTGTGAAGTTCCAGGACACTGTCTGGAGCTGTTGGCAATTAGTGACTGTTGGAGCAGGGAAAGTCAATTTTCTTCAGAGATCCCAGCCCTGAGAGGCAACCCATGATTGAGTAAAGGGTCCCATGTGCATGAACATACCGACAGCATTGAATGGACTCAGTCACTATTAAATAGAAAAATTGATTAATTAAAAATAAAAAGAGAGAGAAGATATCTCGTTGCTTATACTAAAACTCCCATAAAACTGTGTGGTAGCATTGTATTTGTGCTCTAGTAAATAAAGCTTGCCTGGAAATCATAGGAAAAAGCCAGCCATTATAAGTAAACACAAAAGTCAGGCCATGTTAGCACAAGCTTTTAATCCTATCACTTGGGAGGCAGGGATCTGTCTGTATCTATGTGAGTTCAAGGCTACACTAGGAATAGAGCCAGGCGTGGTTGCACACACCTTAAATTCCAACACTAGTTAACCATGGAAGTGTGGAGGTCTGTACAGACAGACAGGAAGTGACAGAGCTGGGCAGGAAGAGGAAATGATGTAGCTGGACAGAGAGAGCAAATCAGATGGCAGAACAACAAGGCATATAGGCATGGGTAGACAGGGAGTATCTTGCTTTTGGAAGCTGTGGAGTTGGTGAGGTGAGATTAGGATGTGGCTGTTCCTAGTCCTCAGATCTCTCTCAGGTTTTCACCTCTATATCTGGCTCCATGTTTGCTCTTAATAAGACCATTTAGAAATTCATCTACAAAGCTGTTTTCATTGAAAATGTCTAACATATGGGAATGAATGGTGATCTCAAATAAGGCACCTACTTCTGTAAAGTTTCCAAGAATACTGGGAGGGTAGAAAGGTATGGAACACACACACCCTTTCAAGAGTTATTTTATATTTTTATTCCCACATATGTATATATGTATATATGCATATATATATACACATACATACACACACACACACACACACACACACACACACACACACACACACACACTGTTCTCTTTGATCATCCCACCAGGATCTCATATGAATTTGAAAATAAGTATGGCTTAATTCTTGATAACCTGAACAGTTTTTTTTAACTTATTTAGAATCATTTTCTAGGTTATGAAAACCTACAAAGAATCATTAATCTATGAGATTATTTGTAAAGAAAAGTTAGTTTGCTGGGCGGTGGTGGCACACGCCTTTAATCCTACAACTCAGTAGGCAGAGGCAGGTGAATCTTTGTGAGTTCAAGGCCAGCCTGGGCTACAGAGTGAGTTCCAGGAAAGGCTCTAAAGCTACACAGAGAAACCTGTCTCAGGAAAAAAAGAAAAAAAAAAAAGAAAGAAAGGTTAGTAAGAGAGCTGTTGCTATATGCATTTAATGATTATAAAATATAGATAAAACATTTATGAAGGTGCAGTTGTCCAGTTGAACTATAAGATCACACGGTTTAAGGCATAATTTGAGTGGGTAAGTTCCATGTTTTCCTTTGTAAGTGGCAAGGTATAATTATCTTTAAGTTTAGAAGTGAAACATATCCATACATTTCTTAGGAATGCAGGTGTTGAGGGCCTCTCCATGCTCCACTAGATGGTCATGTACCCATGTATATACAGGAAGTCATAAATACATGCTTTGTGTTTACTTGTAAATTTCATAAGAGTTTTGACAATCATTTTTATGTATGTGTATGTCCAGGCTTTCTTTCCTCACCTGAGTTACTCATTTTCAGCATTTACAAATTAGTATAATTTTTTTATCTACAAACAAAGACATTGGAGCTGAATGCAGACACACACTTATCCTCAAAGTTGTTCCCTACTTGTCCTAAGAAGCAATTAACGAAAGCATAAGAAATATACTTTTTGCCAAAGAATGTTTTTCTTTTCTTTTCTTTTTTATTTTTATTTGGTTTTTCAAGACAGGGTTTCTCTGTGTAACAGCACTGGCTGTCCTGGAACTCACTTTGTAGACAAAGCTAGCCTCTAACTCATAGAAATCCACCTGCTTCTGCATCCCAAGTGCTGGGATTAAAGGAGTGCACCAACATGCCCAGTTTCCAATGAGTATTTTTCATAGCATTACTTTTTATCTAATTTTTTGACTATATGTTTTATTTTTCACAGAAATTTTGAGTTAATTTCTCTAATATGAAAGAAAGAATAACACATAGGAAATCATAATGAAGTGATAATATCTGTTTTGAGTTCATTTTAATACTACAGTCCAGGATAAAGAAAACCATATCATATTTTCATTAATAACAGTATATCAGTAATTTTTTATTAAGGATAACACAGGTCTTGATAACATAAGGAATATTTTCTTTCAGTGGATCATGCTAACTTTACAAATTTTCTGTAAATTTAGTCTTTCTACAAAACAAACTGTTTTGACAAACCTCATTTGAGAAATAAAGTATACTGCAGTATATTAAAAAGAAGGATAGCATAGTTTATCAGAGTTATGGATTATATCTGACAATATTTCTTAATGATTATGACTAGAAAAACCTTAAAACTGGTGTGATACTATTAAGTGAGAAAATAAATCCTAGACTGTGTGATATATATATATCGATCATGTTAGTTGTGCAAAAAAGGTGTTTTGGCAATGCTCTTTTTCTGAAACTCTATTGTAATTCTAGGACTTATATAGTTGAACAGTTCATGCATACATCATGGTGTTGCTCTCATCTGCTTCCTCTAGCATAGTCTTATAGTTTAGAAACTTACTTGCCACAATAATTAAGAAGTAAGAAATAAGAAAGAAACTTTTGGTAAGCTTGGAATCAGAAGGAAATGAATGGTAATTGACAGGATGGTTTTCATAAACATTAAGCATCATAATTGTAAAATAAAGTAGCAGGTTATTTAGCAATGTTACGGCTTCTGAGTTTCTAAGGAATGACTTACTAAAATGGAAAGTGGTGACTTACGGATGAGAAAACACCTTTTTAAGCAGGCCCTTAAGGGTGATATGTATATAGGAAACAACTGGAAGCCATCTTCTTTAAGAAAGACAAAAACATTCAGAGTAATGTTCACTGGTAATGAACATGATATGTGGTGATATCCAGGAGTTTGATCAGGACTAACACATTATGTTACATAAGATTATGTAAAGAAACTGAACAAATAGAAAAGATATGAATTTTATAAAAGGAAATTAAAGAATAGAGAAAGGTAGTTGTCTTAGGGTTTCTATTGCTGTGAAGAGACATCATGACTCCAGTAACTCTTACAAAGAAAACACTGAATTGTAGTGTCTTGCTTACAGTTCAGATGTTCAATCCATTATCATCAGGATGGAACATGGTGACATGCAGGCAGACATGGTGCTGGTGATATATAGGTAACAGGAAGTAACTGTCTCACTCAGCATGGCTTGAGCATGTATGGGACCTTAAAGCCTTTCTCCACTGTGACACAGCTCCTCTAACAAGACCACACCTACTCCATCCAGGCCAAGCCACCTCATAGTGCCACTTCCTTCAGGGACCATTTTCTTTCAAACCACCATAGTTGTCCAGCATGGCTACATGCTGAGAGGCAGAGAATATGGTAACTTCTCAGTCCACAAACTTTGATGCCTCAGTAGTCCCAAACCTGTGTTGGGGACCTGGGAGTGCTCCAGAGAGATGCTGTGTTAAGTCAACTGTGGTTGATGTTAGTGTAGGATGGCAACAGGTAGACATTCTCCCTTAGGAGAAACAAAGGTAGCTAGCCAAACTCAGACTGAGTGCTCATTGGAAGGTCCACCTCCATACTCTCTGGGAAATTCTTTACAGACATACTGAAAGCATGTCTACCTGGGTTGATTCTAAATCATATAATATTGATAAGAACAACAATCTCATATAATTAGAGAATGCTATAGGCAATGGTTAAGGGGAAGGAATTAAGTTTTTGTTTTATCATTGGTTTAATTGAAAGCTTTCTAGTAAATTATTTCCACATTTACTATTACATTTTAAAATTTTTTAAGGAAGACAAAAATAACAGTAAGGAAGTCTGTTAAAATCACAAGAAATTGTACTGTTAACTATCTACCTAAAAATACCTCTAATGCACTTAAATCCATTTATAAATATACACACACATCGTATAAATTAAAATTTCCCATCTAAGTGGACAGCAGTCACTCTAAGATCCAAAGACCATCTTAAAAATAAAAATAGGTGTGAGAAGCTCTCTTTTGAGTAGTTGATTAGAGTTGTCCAAGAAACTTTCAAAATATTATAGGGTATTGCTATTGACCTTGGCTAACCCTCAGGAGTGGAAGGTTAAACCCTTGTGGCTAAAGAGACTATTTACCTCAGACACAGGGCTCAAGAGACCCCTGAGCTGGAACTGAGCTGAATGAAAGTCTTCTCCCTGAGGACTAGTTCTCATAGCACCAGAAGATACCATATAAGTTTCCAGAGGGAAACAGACATCAATCCTACCCACTTACCACCCCTATGAAATACAACAACAGCCAGCATGACTGATAACCATAAATGAACAGTGCTGACATGTGTACCTTAGTGGTAACCAACATCTCTCTAATGAGAGAAGGACCAGCTCAACAAAAGGGAAACACCCATGACGGATACTGGAAACCTAGCCAACTATCTAATTCATTGATCTTATAGGAGAACCTGCATGTACCAGTTTTCTAAACCAGAATAATCAATCCCTTTCTACATCTAAATATTTGTTCAGATACCTGCTGTCAAGGGCCATGTCTGGTCTAGGGTACATGTCACAGCTGGGCTCTGTGATGATGCCCATGGCTGGTGTTAGCACAAGGGACCATAAGAGCCACATGTGTGGAAATCCAAGGGCTGTGCTGAGCTAGGCCCTCCCTTCACTAGCCCTCAGATGGATAGCCCTGCCCCTTCCTGGATACTGTGGCAAAATAGCTGGCCCCACCTCTCAGGGGAGAGCTGCCCCCTACACTCAGGAAAGACGGTTCCACCCCTCACCATGGGCATGCAACTTACCAGGGCAGCATACTAGAACTGACCCTATTGTCAGGGAGGCAGGTGAGCAGACTCTGAGGGTGTGAGCACAGGAGAGCTGATCCCACCCCTCCTCTTCTGCCATGAGGTAGCACAGGTGGCAGAAAAATGGCTTCCCTTGCTCACCCGTTGCCACCCATGGCAGGTGAGAGAGCTGGCCCAGGGGTCACAAGATTAGGGGAACTAGCCCTGACCCTCACTGAGTGCTGCACACAGGAAAGCAAGTTCTACACCCCATCTGGGCAGCACAACAGAACTGACCCTGTTTTGGGAGACCCAGGTGAGCTGGCCCTGGGGGGATGAGGGTGCATAGCTTACCTTGCCCCCTCCAGTCATCTGCCATATAGTGAAGGAAAGATTCCCTCCCCGCTGCCGGCTCTGCTACCTGTGACAGGCAAGAGAGCTGGCCCCAGGGTCACCAAAGTGTGAAGACTAGCCCTGTCTCTTCCCAGATACAGGACACCAGAGAAGGGGCCCTGCACCCTTCCTGGACAGATGACCGTGTTGTGGCGGGCACAGGTTAGACAGCCCTGAGAGCGTGAGAGCAGAAGAACTGATCCTCTTCACCCCTTGCAGCAGTCTGGAGAGGGGGGCCCTGCACCTCACCTGGACAAAACAGTAGAGAACTGGCCCTGGCAGTGTGAGTGTAAGATCTGGTGACCTGAGAAGAGGAAAATTGACTCCACCCCTTGCTGCAGGCTGCCTTGGGTGAGCTGGTGAAGGCAATGCTAGAGAGCTCACCCTCAGGCAGTGAAATTGAAGGAAAGCTGGCAGGCTGACCAACCCAGCTACTACCGAGGCCCAGAAGCAGGGCTATGAGTTTGCCCACCCCAACATCCACCTCATCTACGAAGGACTCATGGTAATGAACTCTTACAAGCAAAGATGAATGGACTAAAGAGTAAACTGTATGACTCATTGGGCCATATTACAGCTTCCATAATGAGATTCTTCTTTTTTATTTTATTTGGTTTTTGGTTTTTCTTTTAAATTTTGTTTTGTTTCTTTGGAGGAGGTTGCATGGACAGAGGGTGAAATCGAGGGGAGAGGGAGATAAGTGAGATTGGAATGTATGATATGAAATCCATAAAGAATCAATAAAAGTTAAGGAAAAAAGTTGTGCTTCCAATTAAAACATTGTTAGAAGAGCTACAATTAATAAATATGAAATCCCTTATAGAAAAGTAATAAAATTCCATTGTATGAAAATAACGTCAATGTTTATATCCAAGCATGACACATCTAGATATATAGAGATGTAAACTTTCAAAATGCTTAAAGTATTTACATTATAACTTCTAACATGGGTTACTGGTTTCTTTAGTGTACTACAAAGTAATTGGCTGTGGAATGTCTTTCTGTATGCTGTGAATATGTGTTGTTCTCATTGGTTGACAAAGCTGTTTGGCCAATTAGGTTAGGCAGTACATTCATACTGAAGACAGAGATAAAGAAGGGCAGAGTCAGAGCAGATGTTGAGAGCTGCCCAAGAAGCAAGATGTTAAAGAACCGGTAAGCCACGAGCCACATGGTGATACATAGATGAACAGAAATGGGTTAATTTAAATGTAAGAGCTGGCTAGTAGTAACCTTGAGTCATGGGCCAAGTATTTATAATTAATATAAGTCTCTGAGTGATTATTTGGAAATGATTGAGGTATGGGGCAGGACAGAGAAAAGTCTGGTTTCAGTAATCAATTAAATCTTTAAAAACACTACAGACATTTATATGTCTTTCACTTGCTAGGTTACGGTTATCCCAAGATTCCGCCCCCCCCCCAAGGCTATTGTGAAAAGTATTGTTTCCTTGATTTTTTTTTTTCAGTCTGTTTGTCCTTTGAATATAGGAAGGCCACTGGTTTTTGTGTATTAATTTTGTATCTTGCTACTTTGCTAATGTGTTTAATCAGCTGTAGAAGTTTCTTGGAAATATGTATATTTTGGAGTATATATTTCAACTACAGTAATTTTCCTGTTTTCAAATTCATTTGTCCTAAATTTTTCTTTCAGGAATTTTTTTTTTTAAATTTAAAATCAGTGGATTTCAGGTTAAGGATAAGAAAAGATTTTTTTGTTTTTTGTTTTTGTTTTTGTTTTTTTGAGACAGGATTTCTCTGTGTAGCTTTGTGCCTTTCCTGGAACTCACTCTGTGTCCAGGCTGGACTCAAACTCACAGAGATCCACCTGCCTCTGCCTCCCGAGTGCTGGGATTAAAGGCGTGCACCACCACCGCCCGGCAAGAAAAGAATTTTTCTGTTTATTTGCTAGTACCCAAGAGTGAAAACAATTTATCTTTCTTTTAATTTTTGAGATTATAATATAATTACAACAGTCTTCTTTTCCTTTTACTTCCTCCAAACTCATGTATCTCTCTTTACTCATTTTCAAATTCATGAACTCTTTGCTCATTAACTGTTACTGCATCTATGTATGTATATTTATTTTTTCTATATTCCTAAAAATAACCTTCTCAGTCTGTATAATGTTACTTGTATGTACGTTTTCAGGACTGACCATTTGATACTGGATGACCAGTCAGTATGCTCTTCCCTGAGGAAAACTATTTTTCCTGCTCTCAGAATCCCTTACTTGCCTATAGCTTTGGGTAGGGTGGAAGCCTTGTGGGATTTTCTCCACCTTCTTTGGCATCTTCATTGGTCTTCTTGTTCAGGTTACATTTTGTTTATCAAAAAATTATGTTACATCAGTTCATGTCGAAATATAAGTATGGCTTTGCTTATATTGTCATGCTTTGTCTTCTGCAAATTAAATAAGTAAGAAAGATAGGGGGAAATGTATGGAAAAGTAATACTCAAAATGATAGGAGAGACAAATAACACAATTCAGGAAATGCTGACAAGGCAGCTATGTACCCAGACCTGATGTAGTGATAGTGTAACAAAGAGGGATGCCCCTGTAGACACTCCTAGAACATAACAGTAGATATCAGAAATCTCCCTGTGATGGTTCTCTTCACTGGTACAGATTATTTCTCCCCCTCTCAGTCTTCCTTAGCTGCCTGTAGTTCTTTGTGTAGAGCTGAGGCCTCATGAGCTTTCCTCCATCTCTGTTATTACATCTTCTTGTGCTGTACTTGATACATATTTGTGAGACTTTATGTGGGTAGCTTCCGATATTACTAGGAAACACAATCTCACAACGAATTCTTTGATCTTTTGGCTCTTGCAATTTTGTGCCCCCACTACCACAGTGTTGTTTGAGTTTTAGGTCTCAGGGTTGTTGTAGGTATATTCTTTAGGGCTGTGATCCACAGCTCTCTTTACTGGTTGTGGGTTTCTGTAATGGTCTCCACTGTTGCAAGTAGCAGTTTCCTTGATGAAGGGTGACAACTAGACTTACCAGTGTATATAAGGATGAACATTCAGTGAGGGGTCATGATGGTTTACAAAACTGGTGGTTGTAGGTTTTCTAACAAGGTTCAAGAATTTATTAGCCCTGGGTAATTTCCAGCACCAGTCATGATTACCCACTTGTTGAGTTAGTCTCAGGTCCAATCAGAGAGCTGCTGGTTACCACTGAGGTATGCATGTCGTTATTGCACCTAGGATTATCACACCATGCTGGTTATTATTGTTGTTTGTAGAGATGATACTGGGTAGGACTGATGTGTTTTTCCCTCCTTTGGAAACTTGCATGGTGTCTTTTGGTTCCAGGAGAGCTAGTATGCAGGCAGAAATAATTCAGGCCAGTTATAGCTCAGGGGTCTCTATGCCCTTTGTCTAAAGTCATACAGCAATAGGGACTTACCTTCCACCACTGGCACAGGGGTGGGAGAACAACCAAGGGCAGTAGCAATGGCCTATAATGTTTTGGAAGCCTCTTGGACAACTCTGAACAACAACTCAAAAGAGCATACTTGGAGTTGAACTTTCTTTGGACCTCCAGCCCCCAAATAATGACATGGACACTCATTATTAATTATGAAAGCTTGGCCTTAGCTTAGGCTTGTCCCACTACCTCTTATAACTGAAATTAACTTGTTTCTATTAATCTATATTCTGCCATGTGACTCTTTACTTCTCCATTTCGTACTTTCAACTCTGTCTGTGACTCACTGGAGAAATCCCTGCTCTTAGATTCATCCCCTGAGTTTCTTTCTCTGTTTGGAAGTCCCACTTATCCTCTTTCTGCCTAGCTATTGGCCCTTCAGCTCTTTATTAAAACAATCAGGTGCCTTAGACAGGTGAGGTAAAACATAGAAACATTTTCACACAGTGTAATCAAATATCTGGCAACAGTGTACCTCATGCCCAGAGTAGGAGTTTTTGCTATATGGTCTTTCTCTTGAATGGAAGGTTGTCAGCCCAGATGAGAAAATTTTATTTAAGCTATAAAGAAGTTATGTGTGCTCATATTTGGGTATTAAATTTTGCTCCATTTGTTTTTGTGCCAGTACCATATTGTCTGTATTACTATGACTCTGTAATATATCTTGAGATTTAGAATGGTAATCTCTCCAACATTATTCTTTATACTTGGATTGTTTTGCCTATCCAGGGTCATTTTTGGTTCCATGTGAATTGTAGGATAGCTTTTTTTCTATTGTTTGTGAAAAATTAGATGGAGATTTTGACTGGGATTGCATTGAATCTATAAATAGCTTTTGGTAAAAACTATCATTTTTACAATATTAATCCTACCAATCCATGAGCATGGGATGTCTTTCCATTTTATAGTGTCTTTCTTTATCTCTTTCTTTGGAGGTTTAAAGTTTTCATTGTAGAGGTTATTCACTTGCTTGGTTAGGTTCATTCTTAAATATTTTGTTTACTCTGAGACTACTGTGAATGGTGATATATAAATGATCTCTTTCTCTATATGTTTGTTGTTAGTGTACATAAAAGCTGTTGATTTATGTAAGTTGATTCTGTATCATTTGACAATGCTGAACTTGTTTATCATTCTAGAAGTTTTGTGGTAGAATTTTTTTAGATCTCTGATGTATAGTATCATCATCTTAAATAATGATAGAATGATTTATTTGCATTTGTATCTCTTTACTTATTTGTATCCCTTTAATTTCCTTCCCTTGCCTTATTGCTTCAGCTTATGCTTAGAAAATAATACTGAAAATGATAGGATACAGTAGACATCCCTGACTTGTTCAGTGTGATTGTTTCAATGATTTTTTCTTCAATTAAGGATGATGTTATTTATTGGTTTATTATACATAGGTATTATTATGTGGAGTTATGTTCTCTCTAGTTACATATTATCTAGGACTCTTATCATGAAGACATGTTGGATTTTGTCAAAGGCTTTTTGCTTTTTTCTGAAGTCCATTTTATGGTTTATTACATTTATTGATTTGTATATGTTAAACATCCCTGCATTTCAGACATAAATCCAACTTAGTCATAGTAGTCTTTTTTATGTATGTCTGTATTTAGTTTGCAAGTATTTTATTGAACATTTTAAAATCTATATTCATTGTAGGACTATTCACATGTAGTTTTTTATTCCTTATTTCTTTTTTGAGGGTAAGGGTATCTTTATTTTATTTTGGCATTAGAGAGATACTGGCTTCATAGAAATAATTAGGAAGGGTTGCTACTTCTATCTCTTTCTTTATTTTAATAGTTCAATGACTGGTTATAAATCTTTAATAGTCTGGGAGAATTCTGCGAATCCATCTGGCTCTGGACTTATTTTTATTTTTATTTTAGATGGAAAGTTTTTTAGTACTATGAAATATTGGTCTACTCTTATGGTACTATTTGGGGTATTGACTTTTTTCTTGGCTTAATTTCTGTGGCTTAACTTAATCTTGCATTTCATCTATTTGTTTTAAGTTTTCTAATTTAATGTTATATAGGTTTTAAAAATATTCTCCTATAATGTGTTTGTGTGTGTGTGTGTGTGTGTGTGTGTGTGTGTGTGTGTGTGTGTATACTTGCATGTGTATGCAATGTGTGTGTGGGTACCCATAGAAACCAGGACAAGGCATCTGTTCCCTAATGATTCATGTGATTGAGTGCTGAACTGTATGGATCCTGAGAACCACACTGTGTTCCTCTGGAAAAATAGCAAGTGCTCTTAATAACTTGGCCACCTCTCTAGCCAGTCATACTTTTCATTTTATGAAAAAAGAAAATGTACAGTTTTGAAATTAATTTAAAGAAAAGAATGAAAATGAAAGTAGCTTAGTGCTGCCTGGGCTGTTTGGTATTGCAACATGCAGGGTCTAGTTCTGTGGAATAATATTGATATGTTTTCTCCCTCAGCAGATTACATATCACCTTCTGGTACCAGGTAAGCTAGCCAGCAGTAATAAAGTTCCCTCGTCAGTTCAGGATTCTCCTACCTCAAAAGTGAGTGGTATATTCAGCATTTAAAGTATGTACTTTTGTACTTACCAATCATGTAAAACTTAAAATGTTTACAAGCAAAGGGATAAATGCATAGGTAGAGATCGCATGTTAGTTAATATATTAAATTTTCAGTTAGAACATCAATAATAAGTACTATGCTTGAAACTCACTGATATTAAAAATGGAAATAAAAGCAACATCCACCATAGATATTGGTGAAGAGTTTTATGGAAGGTTTGTAGTGGTGAATACTATGTGTCTAGTCTATCCAAAAGCCTTTCCCATCTCCTCCCTGTCAACACCAATGACTTTGGAGCAGCAGAATAGCTCATATTAAGTAAGTCGGAATAAGAAATATAAAAATAGATTTATAGAGATGTTTATGCCATACGTCTTAGTCAGTGTTCTTTTGCTGTGAAGAGACCATGGCCATGGCAACTCTTATAAAGGAAAGCATTTAATTGGGGCTTGGGTACTATTGTCATCATGGTAGGAAACATGGCAGGATATAGGCAGATATATGCTGGAGATTAGCTGAGAGTTCTACATCCAGATCTGCAGGCAGTAGACAAAGAGACACACAGGGCTATGAATTGGCTTGATTATTAGAAACCCCAAAACTCACCCCCTTTGACATACTTCCTGCAACAAGGTCACACCTACTCCAACAAGACCATACCTCCTAATCCCAGCCACGTAGCCACAACTCCCTAATGACCAAGCATTCAATTTCATGAGCCTATGCGAGTCATTATTATGTAAACCACATCACTCATGGATAATTAAATAAAAGCCTTATGAAAGCATATATTAATGCATCTTCCTGCTTTTATAGCACATTTACAAGAGGAATTTGTTGGTTGAGTATAAAATACTCATTTGCTAAAACAGTATTCTGAATAAAGATCGTCCCAAAATAATTTTTATAGTATTATAAAATATAGACAATTGTTAAGGAAGATTTAAAATTTTCTTTACTGCATGCTATACTAAATATTTTGTCTTGTGGCAACTGTCCTTTGTACATTTTCTGGAAATAACATGAGAATGATAGCCAAGTTTCTTACACAACTTTTAATTAATAATAGTTATTATTTATATGATATGTCCTCTAACAATATGTATTGTTATTTAAATATATAAATATTTAAGATATTTAAAATATTATTATATGACATAGGGTCTCTCTATTATGTAGCTGTCTTGAAACTTTCTTTTTTTTCTTTTCTTTTTATTAAATTTTTATTTTCTTTTTATTTATTTATTTATTTATTTTTCCTTTTATTTTATTTTACAATACCATTCAGTTCTACATATCAACCACGGATTCCCTTGTTCTCCCCCGTCCTGCCCCCTCCCCTTCCCCCCAGCACACCCCCCCATTCCCACCTCCTCCAGGGCAAAGCCTCCCCCGAGGACTGAGATCAACCTGGTAGACTCAGTCCAGGCAGGTCCAGTCCCCTCCTCCCAGACTGAGCCAAGCGTCCCTGCATAAGCCCCAGGTTTCAAACAGCCAACTCATGCAATGAGCACAGGACCCGGTACCATTGCCTAGATGCCTCCCAAACAGATCAAGCCAATTAACTGTCTCACCTATTCAGAGGGCCTGATCCAGTTGGGGGCCCCTCAGCCTTTGGTGCATAGTTCATGTGTTTCCATTCGTTTGGCTATTTGTCCCTGTGCTTTATCCAACTTTGGTTTCAACAATTCTCGCTAATATAAACCCTCCTCTTTCTTGCTAATTAGACTCCCGGAGCTTGACCTGGGGCCTAGCCGTGGATCTCTGCATCCAGATTCCCTCAGTCGTTGGATGGGGTTTCTAGCAGGACTATTAGGGTGTTTGGTCATCCCATCACCAGAGCTGTCTTGAAACTTTCTATGTGGGGCAGGCTGACCTTGAATCCACCTTGAATTCACAGAGATCCACCAGTCTCTGCTTCTTGTGTGCTAGGATTAATATCATGTACCACCACATCCAGCAAAATTCTCTTTTAAATATAAAAATTACAACATCCACTACTGAAAGGATACCAGTGTTTTTACGTCTATAGTACTACTCACAAACCCAAGGCTCAGGCATTATCGCAGAAGAGGGGTGGAGAGATTGTTAAGCCATAGGTACAGGGAGTTTACTGTGAGATTGTATCTCCTAGCAATGTCAAAAGCTAAAACCATGAAGTCATTGTCACACAGGCACTAAGACAAGATAAAATGATAATGTGGTGATATTTTATTTGCACTGAAATGTGATGTTAATTGTATGTTAATAAATAAAGTTGCCCTGGGGTCAGAGCTATTAGAGCCATAGCAAGAGTGTGGTGGTTAGAAGAGCTAGGTAGATTTCTGTGTGTTCAGGGATACAGCCAGTATTGGAGACATATGCCTTTAAGACCTGGAGGGTGGTACTTACAGGCAGTGATGAGGCAGTCATGTGTTTGGGTTTACAACCAATGAGAAGGCAGAACAAAAAGACTATTTAAAGACAGACAAACAGGAAGTAGCTCTCTCGGGGAAGCTAGGAGCACTGCAAGAGGTAAGATTTTAGCTCTGAGCTCTGACCTCTCGGCTTTCTCTTTTACATTGGCTCTGTCTTTCTTATTTTAATAAGACGATTGGTTACATCTACAGCTGAGAGTTTTACTGATTGGACTCAAGGAGCTGTTAATAACACACACACACACACACACACACACACACACACACACACACCACAAAGTTAATGAGGAGGTAAGATGTAGGCCACCAGGGGAAGTTGGAAGTAGGTCTAGATGATTAGCTATTATCCAAATACACTGTTGAAATGCGCAAGGAGCCCTAAAGATCTTAACATTACACAAAGAACTATAGGCAACTAATTCTGAGAATAGGAGTAGTTTCCTCGGGAAAGAACACACAATGCTTATTAATACCAACTAGTCAACCCTGAAATAATATATATAAGAAGAATTATACATTCTGAGCAGGTTATATTTATGTGTTTAGAAATATATATGTGTGTATTTTTCATATATGTGTGACATCATTTAATGAAAATAGAACCATGCATTAAATCGAGCAAGGAAGGATATAAGGGAAGGTTTGGAGGGAGAAAAGGAAGGGGGGTAATGTAATTATATTATAATCTCAAAAAATAAAGAACATTTAAAAATTATCTGCATAGGTACATAAAATTTTTAAATAGTAAACAAAAATAAGGATATCAAAATGAAGCAAACTTTAGTTTTAGTAATATCACTACTAAATCACTACTGATTTCCACCTAAATTATATGAGTTGACACTAGGGAGCCTCATAATTGTGTCCAAACCAAGAGAGTAACCTGGGAGCTGTTAACTAATTACACTAAGTAGGATGTGTGAATTGGGATCATTCCAGGCAAGCCAGAGTTACACAAGGATTGAATTGGTGTGAATATAGATCACTTTTGCAACTATAACTGGGTTATTACTTAAATGAAATACTGTTAGTTGCCTTCCTAATGTCACTTATCAAAGTAAAGGCAGGAAATTCTTGGAAGTTATTAATCAGGAGAAAAACTGGTTTAATTGAGCTCTGTAGTCAACAATTAATTGTTCTTTTTTTTTTTTTAATGATTGCTCTAGTTTGACCTCCACATATTTTCTACCCCAGGAAATTAATTGCACTTGTGGAAGCTTTTACATGAGAAAGTTCACTGAGAGCCCATTTCCATTCTTTGTGGTATCCTGTTAGAAGACAATTTACTGCCTTCAAACAGTAAATCATGGGTGGAAAACTTCAAGTTCTGAATATACTTTGAATAAACATCTAATATAAAAAATGTATTAAGTCATCAGGAAAAACCCTTAAAATTATGTCCTTTTACTATTTTTAAAATTTGTCATGCAAATTGGAACTAAATAATAGGTCAAAAATCAGCAGACTCTAAATTTTTGTATAAACGTTCATGTTTTATTCTAATTTTGTAAGACAAAGATTTGGTGTGTAGTCCAGGCTAGCTTTGAAGTCTTGCTCTTTCTTCCTCAACTTTCCAAGTTCTAGGATTAAAGGTGTGTACCACCACACATGGGCCTAAATGTATTTTATATAACACATTAGTATATGGACACATTTAAACAATGTTGAATATGAAATTGATGCTTTTTGAAGACTTAATCTTCAAACATGTTATTTAAAAATCTCCTCTTCACTTTTTTTTTGGATTTTGAATGTGTATTTCTTTTTAAAAAATAATTATATTTATTTATCTTATTTATGTGTATGAGCATTTTGCTTGCATGTGTGCATGCTGCACCATGTGACTGCTTTGTCCCCTCAGAGGTCAGAATTGGGCAGATCTCCTAGAAGTCCTGGTTACAGGTGGTTGTGAACCAACCTTTGCATTTGGGGAAGCTGAACAGGGTCCTCTGCTAGAGCAGTAACTGCAGAACTGTCTCTGTAGCCTCATATATTTGTTACTTGAAGTGTGTGGGGTTGGTAATTGAAGATGGATGGGAACAAGTCTCCATTTGAAACTTACAATTTCTGTTTTCATTCTCATTCTGGACCGGCTGGTTTTGTGTGCCAACTTGACTCAGCTAAAGTTATCAGAGAGGAAGGAGCCTCAGTTGAGGAAATGCCTCCATGAAATGTAGCTATAAAGCATTTTCTTAATTAGTGATCAATGGAGGGGGCAGTCCATTGTGGTTAGTGCCATCCCTGGGCTGGTGGTCCATGTTTGAATTCCTGTCCTGACTTCCTTCAGTGGTGAACAGAAATGTGGAAGAGTAAGCTGAATAAACAGTTTCTTCCCCAAATTGCCTTATAGTCATAGTGTTTTATCACAATAGAAACCCTAACTAATACACATTCCTTTTGAAATATTCCCTGTGACTGTGTTGAATCAGTGTATCATGTGTAGAGAAATTATGTTTTTAATAAACCAAGTCTCAAAATATTAGCATCTCAAATCATTCTAAATATATTGAGATTTTAATTTCCTATTGTTTTATAGCTTTGCACATTTAAATATTACATATATATCATTACATTTATAAGACATTTACTATGTAATGGTATACATGCACATATATTTTTACTTATTATTTATTTTAATATACAGATATAATCTGCTGTATGTAAATTGACCCTATGTCCTTCAAACGTACAAAAATCACTTATCATGCCTATTTATTTCTTTGTAGAATTCTTCAATTTCTATGTGTATATGTGTAGAAAGTTGTCTATTTATTAGTAAACACATGGTTAAATGAACATTTTTCTGTACATGTAAATTGTTTTCATCTCCCTGGCAATGTATGTAGCTTTAATTTCAGCTCTGAAGAGTGAGAAAGAATGTTGTTGCCCAAATCATGGAATAGTAGTTTTTTATCATTAAGAACTTTGCTCAGAGTGTGATTTTTTAACTTTGCTCTTTGACTGATTTGGGGTGTATGATCTCCATTTTCCTGAAAACTTTTTGTCAATCATGTCTTTTTGGCATCTATAGAATTCTATGTTTCCTTTTCAGTGAGATGATGAATTATACTGATTAATTCAAATGTTAAACCAGTTTAACTTACCTAAATAAATTCGAATTGCTAATGATACATTGTTTATGGAGTGTTGAGTATAATCTGATACTTTTGATGATTTAAAAATAGTGTTGATCTGCAGCTGGCTTCTCTCTTAATATCTATGGTTAATGCATCAGGGTGCTTTCAACTCATAGACTGAGTACAGAAGCATTGCCTCTTTTTTAAGTTATTGAAAAATTTTTGTGCATCACGACAGTTCTTAACCAAGCCATTTGAACTAGGAATTGTCTGTATTGAAAGCTATTTGGTTACAAGTTACTTTTTAATAGATATTGAAAACTTAGATTGCTTGTTTTTTTCCATGTGAATCACATTTGTCAATAATCTTTCCAGAAAATAATGCATTTCATGAAAGTTCTAAACAAATATATGCATATAAAACACAACATATATACATATAATTATAGAACAGTATGTAAACATATACATACATACACATAAGAATGCATATAAAACATTGCCTAATTTTCCTTTTTATATCAGAAAATGTTGGTAATTTGTAGCATTTCATTTTATTGGTCAATCTGAATTTATGTTATTGTGATTTTTTTAGCTTTAATTGTCAACTTGATACCATCTACAGTCACCTGGGGAGAGAGTCTTAATGACGACTGTCCACTTTTGGTTGACTTATGGGTATGTCTGTTGTAGACGAAATTCTAAACAGTCTTAGTAAATAAGAAACACAGAGCCAAATACAGAGTCAATAGCCATGACTAGGTTTTGCTTACCATCAACAGTAGCTTCCCCAGAGAGAGCCTCTTTCTGTCTTACTTGTGTTTTTATTGACTTTCTGTTCTGCCTTCTCATTGCCTCTAAGCTTAGCCACACGACTTCCTCATCACTGCCTGTCTATACAGACCTCCAGGTCTCTATGGTTGGTACTGGGATTAAAGGCTCGTGTCACCACGCTTGGCTGTGTTCTTGACTACACAAAGACTCTGCCTGCCATGTGATCGGATTAAGTGCATGTGCTACCACCTCTTGACTTTTGCTTTTGGCTTGCTATGTGACCTCTGATCTCCAGGCAAACTTTATTTATTAACATACAAATAAAATCACATTTCAGTACAAATAAAATATCACCACAGTCTGTGGGGTCTTATCTTAAGATAATGGGTTTGAAAATTCTGGCCCACTCTGGGTAGCCTCATTCTTTAGCTAGAGGTTCCAGTATAAGAGAGGAAAAATGCGATACAAGATACGAGCAAGCGAGGTACCAAAGATCCGTGTGCTTATTTTTTCTCTGTTCTTGACTATTCTTGACTATGTTTAAGCTTCCTGCTTTTTGTCAAGATATTTAATCATAGTAATGCAAATGAAACTAGAATATATTACTGATTAAAAAAATCCAGCTTATATATGCATTCAATTTCTCCCTTGATATTTAAAAACTCAGCACTTTAGGTTTCATTTCTACACATAGTAATTAATTAATTTTAGTTTTTTAAGTGTGTGTGTTTGTGTGTGTGTGTGTGTGTGTGTGTGTGTGTGTGTGTGTGTGAGTGTGTGTGTGTGTGTGTTGGGGTGTGTGCATATGTGTGTGTGCGCCCACTGAGATCTGCACAGGGTAACTGGTTCACCAGAGCTAAAGTTACAGGTGGTTGTAAGCTGCTGAAATGGATGCTGAACACCAAGCTCAGGTTCACTGCAGAAGTAGGAAGTGCTCTTAACTACTGAATCATGTCTCCAAACTTAATTTTTGCTTTTTAAATTCAGTTTTATATCATTGATTCAAAGTTACTTTTTTAAAGGGAATGTTTTATTTTTCTCTGCTGCTTGGGATACACTAAGTAAAATTTTCAGTACTTTTTTTCCATTTACATAAGAATATTTTTAGTATCTATGTGTGATATTAGGACATTTTGATATGTTTAACATCCAAATATTGGCTGATCATCCTAAATACTTTCATTTTTTTATTTTATATTTGAACTGCATTGTAACTCAGGAACGCAGTCTATGCTTTTCTCTGATAAAATTTTTGGAGCATTTCATAGTTTGTAATGTGGCATATACTTTCCTATGCTCTGTGAACACTTGAATACAATGCATATTTTTCTGTTGCAAAAGTGAAATGTTCTATAAACACCAGTTACATAAAAATTAATTGATATCTTATTCAGGATTTCTATACCGTTTCTCAGTTTCTACTAGTTAATAACCTACTAAAAGGAAAAGGTTGTGGTCTTCAGATACTTTATTAAATTTCTTTATTTCTTTTTTCAGTTCATTAGATTTTTCATCAACTCTCTTCTGGGGTACAAACACACATACCTGATCGTGTGTGTGTGTGTGTGTGTGTGTGTGTGTGTATGTATATGTATATATATATGTATATGTATACATATATATGGACTCGCTTTAATCAATGATAAATGAAGCACTTATTTTACATATATACATAAAAAATTAAATATTTTTATATAAACATAACGGAAAAAGTATTACTTTGCTATCTTTATGAACTAGAACTTAGGTTTTATATTGCTTAATTTTTTTATGAAAATGTTCTAACTAGCAATTTATCATCACTAGTACTTTGAATTTTATATTCTTAAAATTATTTTTATTTTTATCTGTGGGAGTGTTTTGCTTCATTTTATGTATGTACACCATGTGATTGCCTGGTGCCCATGAGAGCCTGAAGAATGTGTCAGATGCCCTGGAACTACTGTTACAGGTGTTTGGGAGCCACCTGCAGATGCTTGGAGTCAAATCCAGTTCCTTTGAAAGAGCAACCAGTACTCTTAACTTCTGAGCCATCTCTCTAGATCCCCTTTGAATTTTCTTAATATTTAAATTTTATGTGTTTTCTTGTAATAAAAATCATTATTACTCTTTGGAATGTGCCACTTTTAAAAATTGTTTAATTATAACCATAAAAACTTTATTTTTTAATTTTTTATTTTTTTTAGTCAGGGTCATACTGTGTAGCTCAGACTGGCCTCATCTGGGTGGTACCTTCCTAAATATTAAGATTGCAGGTTACAGGTGGACCAAAATTCCTGGCTTGATAATTTTTATTTGATTAGTATTTGCATATTAAGGGGTGCATTTTGCATTTTTTTGATATTTTATGAGAATATGAAAAATGACACATTTGATCAAAAGAAATATTACAAAGATCATGCAATATTTTACCCAGTTCCTTATGTCAGTTTTTAAACATTCTAGTACAAAAATCACACTATATGTTAACATTGTCATATTAAGTATTATTTCTACAGTGTGTGTGTGTGTGTGTGTGTGTATATATGTGTGTGTGTGTGTGTGTGACATTTCGCTGTGTCTATTCAGTTGTGGGCTTTTGTACTCTTATAATTGATTTCTCAAGCACAGTCTTCCTTTCTACAGGACCTCTTCACATACCGTCTGTAACTATACACTTCCTACCTCTCTGTACTTGTCCTTTACGATAAGCATTGCTCAAGCTATTTTACATTTCTAAATGTTTATCATTTAAAGTGTATTTGATGATCCCAAGGATATGTGTACTTAGAGATTACTAGTTCTTCCTGCTGTAAAATACACTGTAAATGGAGCTTCTATAGGAATTTGGGAACAGGCTATTTTGTGTATCTGATTTTCATTTCTCTGGAATAAATGACAAGAATCCAACAGGCTTTTCAGATAGTTGTATATTTGATGTTTTAAAAAGTGGCTTGAATTAGTTCTATTATTTTATGTCTCCATCTATAGCAAAGATTTTCTAAATCCTTAGCAATGGTTATGCATTTTTCAGAGTTTTGTTATTTTGCCATGTGATACGCACGTAACAATATTTCACTGTGATTTTAATTTACATTTCTCTTCTGAATAGCTTCCTTCTCATGTGATATCACAGCTTTAATTTGTATTTACATTTAGAAATATAACTTGACTCAGCTTACTAACTTTTATGTATGTGCGTGGCCATGTGTGTGTACAGGTGTATGTACATATCTGTGCAGGCACATGTGGAAACAAATGGATAATGACTGATGTCATCTTCAGAAACATTATCTCTTTTGAGACAAGGCCTCTCATTTGTTTGTAGCTCATCAATAAGGCTACAGGAATATAAAGGTGCCCAGAGAGCTTATCAGAGAATATAATGGTGCCCAGATTTTCCTGGCCTTTTTCGTGTTCTAGAGGTCAAAATCAGACCTTCATGCTTAAGAGACCAACACTTTATTGATGTGCTGTTTCCTCAGCCCCACAATTTACTCATTCCAATAAAGATTTAGCTACTTACTTTCCCCATGTATCTTCATAATTTCAACTTCTACAAAATATGCTAGGATTTTGAACAATTTTATATTCCATACAGGTTTAGAAAATCAGTATTGACACAATATTTGATCTTCAAACCCCCAAATTTTGTATTTCATTTATTTAAGATATCTCTACATTTAAAATTTTATTTTTTGGCCAGGCGTTGGTGGCACACGCCTTTAATCCCAGCACTTGGGAAGCAGAGGCAGGCACATCTCTGTGAGTTCGAGGCCAGCCTGGGCTACCAAGTGAGTTCCAGGAAAGGCGCAAAGCTACATAGAGAAACCCTGTCTCAAAAAACCAAAAAAAAAAAAATTATTTTTGCATTAATTTAGCTCTTTGGCAACTTTATGCATGTATATGATGCTTTCTAATGACTCTCCCTCTGTATCTCTCCTCCCTTCCATTCCTGACACATGTATAGATTAATGAATTTTTGGTTTTGTTTCATGTTTCATTAAGTGTAACTGGGGTCATATGTGTGACCGTAGAATGGAAGCTATATACAGAAGCTTGCTGAAGTAACCAATATATACCCAACTGAAGACATTGACTCCATCTCCTGAATCATCAGTAAGAAAGAGTTCAATCCCTTCTTCTTTTATGCTTAACTCTTGACAGGACATGTTTTTGAGCAGACCCACTGTATACACACACCCTGAGCTTCTCTGAGTTCATGATGACAATCATTGTGACTTGCACAGAAAGTTAGTAGTTTTTCACAGAACTCAGCATCTTCCAGATTTTACATTCTTTTGCCTCTTTGCTACAATATTTTTTCAGTCATAGCGCAGATAGAATTTATGTCTGTTTATGGATATGCACTAATCTGCCACTTACTCTCAGCAACTTGCATAGCTGTGAGTCTCTGTTCTGGAAAGGAAAGATTCTTTGATTAAGGATGAGAATAGTGTTGGTTTTGGGTACAAATATAAATATTTAGATGGCGGCTGGATGCTCTGTCAGTTTATCTAAATAACAGTTTTCATTTCCCTCCAGGGCCTATGCCTACTCCTTTATGGATTATTGACCAAGCATTTAAAGAAGCAGACATGAATTGACTTCTGTGGAGTAGGCTTTATAATCAGAGAGTGGCTGACTAACCCATAAAAGGTACATTACTATTGCAACAATGGATAGGTCTTATCTGGCATACAGCATTCTTGTTGAAATCATTTACAACTATATATGTTTTTATCATCTAGGAGTCTGCATAGCACCTTGCCAAATTATGAAAACTAGCCAACAGGAGGAAAACTTCCATCTCAGTTCCAGCTTGATTTCTCTAAGTCATTCAACCAAAGTGCCTAGTGCCTTTAACAGTAGGATCTTATCATCGGTTTCTGGTGGGAAACCAAAAGGAATGGCAAGATCCAGTATTATTTTGATTGGAGGTCTCTGATGTCTCCTTTTCCAATAACTCTCATAAGGATGTTTCCTATTCTGGTGATGTTTTTGTTCTTTTTAACTTTTAATAACTCACACCTGCTAAGAGTAGCTTTTTCCAGGAAGGCAGGGTATATCACTTCAAGCTTCTGTTTTGTTTCTAATGAATTTTGTTACAATATAATAAGTTTGCATATAGCTCCTTTGTTAGTTTGCATATAGCTCCTTCATACATCCTTTGGTTAAAACCCTCTCTCCTCCCCCACCTCCTCTATCCGCTGCTCCTTCCCTGCTTGAGCCTTTCCATATCGAGTATTCCACATCCTACCTACTTGAATATTAAAACTTAAAAAATTATATTTATGAGCCAATTATTTTAGCATATGTCTGTAATATAAGCCCTGGGGAGTCAGAGGCAAGAGAATCCCAATACTGAGGTCAACCATGTCTCCATAATAAGATCCTGTTTTGTATAAGGCCCAGAGTGTAAAGAAAACAAAAACTTCATCTAATTTAGAATGTAAATTCTTTGCCTATTTTGTTAAAATAATGTCATTCTTTGAAGTGACTGTAAATTCTGTTGGTGACTTTTTAAGCGATAACATAAGTCATTAAATCTACACATGCAATCCAGTATTTTTATTATTTTAATATGATTAGGTTATTCAAGCACCACATGAGTTCTGGTGTGAAGATTCTTTTACCCCCAAACAAATTCCATTATTAGAAACCAATTGCTGTTTTGTCTCACCTAATAATTTGGTATATTATACATTACTTTTTGTAACTTTAAATACTGCATAAAATGAGACACATATGGTGTTCCCTTATATTTCTGACATATGTAACTTAGTACAATGCTTTTGAAGTTTATCACATATATAAGATGTAATAGTACCTCAAATGTTTTGTGGCTGAATAAATTACACTGCATGCACATACCACAATTTGTTTGTCCATTTTCCCATTTACATTTAAATCATTCCTAATTTCAGACTTCTATGAATAGTGCTGACATTTATACCCAACTTTTACATTGAAATACATTTCAATTCCATAAAAGAATAAAATCAATGATTAGGGATGACTCTGCTTAATCATTGAGAAATTCAAAGACTGTCTTTCAAAGAGACTGCACTGTTTTACACGCCTCCTAGCAATGTCTGAGGGTTGCCATTCGTACCAACATTGTTTGCACTTCTCTGACTTTTGAATTCTCAAATTCCCAGAAAGTATAAAATAAAATCATATTGTGGTTTCAGTTTTTATCTCTAATTCAAATAATGTTGAGAATCCTTTCCAGTTATAATAGGATATTTATACTTATTCTTAAAAGAACAACTATTTAACTGATTTGTTCATTATATAATTGAGTATTTTATTCATTTTTTATGTATGAGTTTCTTTCATACATTTTAGATGAATGTTCTTTAAAAACGAACCATTTTCGAGTACGTTCTCCAATTCTTTGGAAGTCTTTTTTATGTTGGTAGTTTTATAAATTTAGCCCTTGTATTTAGGTTTTGATATATTTTGCACTAAAGTTTGTTTTAAAAGGTATTCAAATTCTTTTTATAGTTACCCTATACCCTTTGTTAAAAAATAATTTTTCCTCTGATTTGATACATTATCAAAATAAGCTAAATGTAAAAGATTATTTATTTACAATCAATTCCATTTTGTTAATTCACATATAAATTCTCATGCAATGTTGTACTCATTACCATAAGTTCATACCTTATTATTTGTTTTTACTGTATGGTAAGTTTTTATTATACTGTAGGTTTGTACTATACCATGGGTCTGTATTGTAGGTTTATACTGTTCTGTAGGTTTTTACTATATTATAGGTTTGGACTATATTTTAGGTTTGTTCTATAGGTTTATACTCTACTATAGGATTTTAGTGTAGGATTGTACTATAGGTTTGGACTACAGATCTGTCATAAATTCTGCCTCAAGGAATGTGAGTGGTTGAAACTTATTTAATTTCCATTGGGGTTTTAAGATGAACATTTCATTTCCATAAAAACTAAGTTGAGATTTTGAGAGTAAAAATGTGGGTACCATTCCATCTAAAAAAAACCTAATTTAGAGACAGAGATGAACTCCATAGATACACATTTATAATTTCTCTCAGATGGTGTTCATACTTTTGCTAAGTAAATTACATATTTCATCGTATTCCTCTGAGGACATTATGCTTGTGATTGTTGATTGTTTCCCCTTTATGGTTTTGAATTTAATTGTCATTTGTATTTTGATCATATATCTTAAATATTTTCAATAGCTTTTATGTTGCCCGGTAGAGCCCTTTGGATTTTCTGTATTTCTGACAGTTTCATTTAGAAAGTACATACTTATTGAACTGGCATTATGTTTATACTTTAAAAATACTCAAATATATACAAAACTAAATTAAAAACAAAAATTTACAATGAACAGGAAAAATAAATTAAGGAAGGTATTTCTTTGTTCAAGAAAAGCTTGATGTTTTCTGCCCTCTGTTGTGCATATAGTTCCTAGTTTCATTTTGCAGGTATGAGACATCCTGCTTGTCTGTTACTATGTCAGTTCTAAATGAGAGATGATAACATTATTATAGTGTAGTAGTGAAGGTTCCCTAGAGGGACAATGCTAATAAAATGAATGTATATTAGAAGGAGACTTATTAGATTGGCTTACAATATATGGTCTTGCTATTCCAACACAGGCTGTATTATTACTAGAGGGGCTCAGAACCTGGTTAGTGCTTACCACACAGTGCTGGGTGCATCAGCAGCCTCAACCTGCCAACTAAGACCTTGACAATTCTGGGAGAAATACTAGTCCTCAGTCCACATTCAAAGAGCAAAGAAGATGCATTCTTATATCAGCAATGGAAGGAAGCCACAGCAGCAGGATTGAGCTTGATAGTGAGATGTGGTGGCCAAGTGAGACAAAGAGCAAAGCTTTTCTGCTCATGTTTCTTTTGTTCCAGGTGACCTCCTAGAAGATGCCACCATTTAGGGTTGATCTTCCCATTTCAAATAATGTAATCAAGAAATTATCTCACGGATGTATCCTGGGGCTATTTCTTAGTTGATTCAACATCATGTAAATTGACAACCAAGATTAACTAGCACATATGGGTAACTCCTTCCCTTTTGTAAGTGTAAGTCAGAAAATAAGTTAAATGTGGCAAAGAGATGTTATATACATGTTCAAGTATTTTGCTTAATAGTAACTTTGTATAAGTACAAGTAATATTAATACTCTAATAAAAAGCAAATTAAGGTGAATCACAGTATTCCAATTGCAAGTTAATGTCCATAAACTTTTGCTACACTTACCGGAAACTTTCTTTTTCTGGAAGATAATAATTAAAAAACCATCTAGGTGTTTGTCTTTACAGATAATCCAGCAGGTGAACAATGAAAGCTTTGCTGAAAATTCTCCTTAACCTAGTCACTGTTGTTTTGTATCTTTTCAGTTATAGAAACAGAGTCTTGGGCTGGAGAGATGGCTCAGAGGTTAAGAGCACTGACTGTTCTTCCAGAGGTCCTGAGTTCAATTCCCAGCAACCACATGGTGGCTCACAACCATCTGTAATGAGAGAGATCTTGTGCCCTCTTCTGTCATATATGCTGTATACATAATAAAAATAAATAAATAAAATCTTAAAAAGAAAGAAAGAAAGAGAGTCTTACAGCTGCTGCTTTTGCATTTACATAAATTTTCCAGGAAAATGCCTGGCCATTCTTAAGGTGGTTGTTACATACACATCACATCTTACACTGTCTGAATCAGCTCTGCACAACACATAATACAGGTGCAGGAAACAAGTATCAATCTCAGGCAATTTTCCAAGTCAGTGTTCATTAAGGAATGAGAAATACAAATTTTTATTTTCCAATTAATAACTGGATATGGCTTTGCTGCCTTTCCTTTGATTTTCTTGGATATGAATTTGGACAAGATGAGCTAGTTAATATCTAAATTATGATTTAAAAACATTAAATTTTCTCATGTTTACTATTTGGGTGAGTTTTTGATAGGTCATAAAATATGCACATCACCACATGACCTCCATAATTTGAAATAGTAAAGAAAATGTGTCCATACACTGAAGCCTTATCTTAGTCCTTGAACTTGCAGGTACCACTTATCTTGTTCATCTATTCTATATATCTCCCTTTTAATTGCTAAGAGTCAAATTTGTCAATGTCACAAGTGGATTAACCCCTAAGTGTTCTAAATATTGAATATCAAAGGTTTTCATGAGCATTTAAAAACATCTTTTTTAATCCTTCAAGAGTTTTATATATCATGTTGTGAACATTTTCATACCCTTCCCCCAGTCTCCTCCCAGGTCCTATCCCCATCCTATAGACACCTAATATGTTGTCCCCACTTTTTTTTAAAAAAAAAAAAAGAGTTGAATCCCATTAGTATTGACTATGTATTCTTTTATTTAAAGCCTCATTCTTTTTTTATTAAGAAAATTATTTTATTCATTTTACATACCAATCAACCTCCTTCTACCTCTCCAACCTCCCCCTCCCAACTCATCCCCATCGCCTCCTACAAGAAGGTAAGGCCTGCCATGGGGAGGTACATTTAGTAAAGGCAAGTACAAGCGCCTCCCCCTGCCTCAAGGCTGTGTGAGGTGTCCCATCATAAGTAGTGGGCTCCAAAAAGCCTGCTCATGCACCAGGGATGGATCCTGATCCTACTGCGAGGGGGCCCCTAAGTGGATCAATCTACACAACTGTCTCACTCTGTAGAGGGCTTAGCCCAGTCCCATGCATGCTCCACAGCTGTGGATCCAAATTATCTAACAAAGGACTGATCTCCAAAATATATAATGAACTCCAGAAACTAAACATCAAAATAATGAACAATTCAATTAAAGAAAAAGCTACAGAGCTAAACAGAGAATGTGGTGGTATTCTAATTGTACTGAAATGTGATTTTGATTGTATGTTAATAAATAAAGTTGCCCGGGGGTCAGAGCTATTAGAGCCATAGCAAGAGTGTGGCAGTGGTGGCACATGCCTTTAATCCCATAGATCTCTGTGTGTTCAGGGATACAGCCAGCATTGGAGACATATGCCTTTAAGACCTAGGGGGCTGTACATTCAGACAGTGACGAGGCAGTCACGTGTTTGGGTTTACAACCAATGAGAAGGCAGAATGACTGAAAAATCGACTTACACACAGGAAATAGCTCTCTTTCGAGAAGCTGGGACAGCAGGAGGAAGGGTGAGATTTTAGCTCTGAGCTCTGACCTCTTGGCTTTCTCTTTTATATTGTTTCTGTGTTTCTTATTTAATAAGATGGTTGGTTACATCTACAAGAGAATTCTTAACAGAAGAATCTCAAATGGCCAAAAGACACTTAAAGAATCACTCAATATCCTTAGTCATCAGGGAAATGCAAATCAAAACAACTCCGAGATACCATCTTACATCTGTCAGAATGGCTAAGATCAAAAACACTGAAGACAGCTTATGTTGGAGAGGATGTGGAGCAAGAGGAACACTCCTCCACTGTTGGTGGGAGCGCAAACTTAACTTACACAGCAACTTTGGAATTCAGTATGGCAGTTTCTCAGAAAACTGGGAATCAATCTTCCTCAAAACCGATCTATACCACTGATTTTTATATATCAAAAATATATTCCTTGGGCATATACTCAAGGAATGCTCAATCATACCACAAGGACACATGCTCAACTATGCTCATAGCAGCATTATTCATAATTGCCAGAACCTGGAAACAGCCTAGATGCCCTGCAACTGAAGAATGGATTAAGAAAATATGGTACATATACACAATGGAGTATTACTCAGCAGAGAAAAACAATGACATCATGAAATTTGGAGGCAAATAGATGGAACTAGAAAATATCCTGAGTGAGGTAACTCAGAATCAGAAGGAAAAACATGGTATGTACTCCATTCATAAGTAGATACTAGATGTAAAGCAAAAGATAACCAGACTACAACTCATAGTTCCAGAGAAGCTAACTAACAAGGAGGACCCAAAGAGGGACATATGGATTGCCCTGGGAAGGGGAAATAGATGAGATCTCCATGAGTAAACTGGGGGTGAGGTAGGGCAATAGAGTATAGGGGATGGAGGATGAGAACATAAGGGAACAGAACATTTCTTATACGTGTGTTTTAAGTAATGTTTTAAGTAATATTCTGTGTCTTGTGAATGGACTAATTTGTTAACTAAATAAATACTTAAATCTTACAAAATAACCAAAGGAGAAACCTTAACTTACAGCTCCACTGGTTGATCACAGCTAAAGGCTATTCTGTGCAAGTTATTACTGTTGCATTAACATATTTCTTTTCTGATATGAAGAAAATTCCTCTCAGCATGGCACTATCACTTCCTCCCAGCTATTTTAGTGATGTTCTGTTTTGATATATAAAAATCAGTCATGTATCTGATATTAAAATAGAATATTCCAAAGACAGATTCATGTACTCTTTTCTGTAATCCTAACTCAACAAGATGTAATGTTGTGATTTCCCATCAATTTATACACATCTAAAGCATGACACTTGAAAGAGTCAAAGAAACCACATCCATGGTGATTTCTGTACAAACAGAAACACATTAATACTGCAAGGAAGCAGGGTATGAGCCAGTGTGTTGCACAAAAGACACTATTTTCCTCCACATAAATGGTGTGTTTACTTCAGCTGCCCTTGCACTGATACACGAACAAGGAGAGCAGCCGGGAAGGAGTCACCTTAGCTAGATGATGATTGAAAGGGAATTCACTGTGATTCCATCAGGAAATGCGGGCTTTAGAATTTCTGTCTTCCTAAACCAAACAACAGCTCAGACAGGAATAGTACATCAATGCCTTTGTTGGTAATTATTTTAAAAGGAATAAAATAAAAATTTCAGCTTAATAAAAAAAGTATCTGTCTTAGAAAATGAAAGTCAAACGTTTGCACTTTTATTAGCTGGTCACATCACTGAGAACTAGCTAAAAGTTTTTTTTCTTTTCTAGTTCTGTCCTGTTTTGTTCTGTTTTTTTTTTCTATTTTTTTTGTTCATTTTTTCATTTTGTTATGAGAAGTGGAAAAATTTAGGTAAGATAATGAATGTCCAAAAATGTGCTATAGCTGAGAAAATATAATAGAAAAGTATATCTCCTGGAGTTTTGTTTTAAATATTGTATTCAAAGTGAAAAGGCTACCAGGCTTAGATCTGAACTTTCATTTTTCTTGATTGAGCAAAATGATTTTCAAGTTTCTATTTCAAAGGAGGATATATCTAATTTTTTTTTCAGAGTGTCTGTCTCCCTTTTTGTTGAATTGTCTCAGAATGTTTCTCTTGGAGTTTCTGATGAAACATTTAAATAGTCATGATTATGGCAATGTATATGTGACTAAGTATATGGTTAAGAAATCAAGGAAGTCTATTAATCAGCCTTTTGGTTGAGCTGTGATTAAGAGTCTATCAAAGCCATATACTATGCAATATAAACAAACTTCATATTCGCTGAAAATATATGAAGTGAATCTTTTTTTTTTTTTTTTTTTTTTGGTTTTTCGACAGGGTTTCTCTGTGTAGCTTTGCGCCTTTCCTGGGACTCACTTGGTAGCCCAGGCTGGCCTTGAACTCACAGAGATCCGCCTGGCTCTGCCTCCCGAGTGCTGGGATTAAAGGCATGCGCCACCACCGCCTGGCCAAAGTGAATCTTAATATGAGTCAAGTGGAGTTTTATCTTCAACTGCATGTATATTACATATTTATATGTGTATGCTTGTCAGTATGCCTGCTGTATTTGAGTGTACATGTGTATGTGGTTGGCCATGTACTATTAAATGTAGTTAACCAGAATCTCTCTAAGGTTTTTATAGATCATTTGTAACAAATTAATTATCTAAAAATGCCAATCTCAAATTCAATTTTGTGAAATATGTGAAACAACAATACCTTAAAATAACATTTTTATTGATTCTTTGAAAATTTCATACATTTAATCAGTGTACTTTGGTCTTATTCATTCCCTTTTCTTCCCCACCAGAACTCACCGACCCAGCTCACTCCTGACTTCATATGTCCTTTTTAAACTATTATTACTTACAAATTATTGTTATTAATACTAGCCCCTTGAGTCTAAATAGTGTTGACTAAGTAAGTGTGAATAGTTGAGGGACCACCCAGTAGGGCATGAGTGACCCACCCGCATCTGTATCCCCCCAAAAAATTGGCATGTTCCCTGTACAGACATCAACTGCCAATAGCACCCTCAGGTAGGGGTTGGGTCTTTGGAGCTCCTACCCTCTTAGTGTTGGAATTTTTGCATGTCTTGATCATGTACAGGTGATGTGCAGCAACTTCAACTGCTATGAACTGATGTGTATGAATCAGCAATGCCGTGTCCAGAAAACAGCATTTCACCCATCTCCTCCCTATCTACTCATGCTTACATTCTTTATAAAAACTTTTTTTTCACAGTATTCTCTAAGTTTTGTACAGGTAAAGTTGATAAACGTGTTCTTTCTGCAGCTGAGTACTCTCACATGTGTGTGACAATATTTTTGAAAACCATTTTTTCATGCAATATATTTTGATCATGTGTTTACCTTCCCAAGCCCATCACAGATCCTACTTTTTAAAAGGACATTTCCATGAGAACCAGTTTCATACTGTTTTGATTGAAGAAGTGTCTTCTTGGGCAATACCAATATAGAAGTTACTATTGGATATTCTCCTTCCTATTTCCTGTTTTTCTTACCTATTTCATCATCCAGGAGGAAGCTTTTAAAGTAGAGAACACACAGATGATTTGTTTCAGATTGATTCAGTAAGCTGCAGATGTTCTGGAATGAGCAGTAAGAATCAAGGGCTTAACAAAGCTGTTCGGAATCCGTGAGAGGAGTGGAACTTACTGGTGAAATATATGTCAAGCATTTGGATTGGTGAAGGAGTTCTTTCCTTTTATGGGATAAGTAGCTTTTTCAGAACCTATGATCTGAAGGTGTTGAATACATTGTCACACAACCCAACCGAACTATGAACACTAAAATGATTCATCATGGTTCTCACCAAGTCTATAGCTGCTCAAAATGTTAAGAATCTTCATTCTTTTTATCAGTTAAGAAAAGATGCACCTACACACAGAGCATCACTATTTTTCACTTGCCTTAGGAATGTAGATGAACTGTGTTGTTTTCTTTATTTTGTTCTTATCTGTAAGAACATTAAGTACATTAACTTGGGAGTTGTTATGGAGTACATTGATTTCATCTTACTTAGTCACAAGGTTTATGTTTTTTTTTTCCATGTGGGACTGTGAGCTGTGCACACATATCTAAAAAATTACATCAAATATAAATTTGAACATATATAACATCTGGTATTTAGGTATAAACAGATGGCTCTACTGTAGATGTTTTCAGATACCTGGCTACTGATCCATTATAGCTCATAAATCATGACTGCATCCAGAAGAAGGGCCTGATGCTTAGAATTAAAAAAAAAGTAAAGTCAATTTTCCTTAGCAGTTATAGAAATACCATAAATACACACATACAGACATGCATCTATATTTAAAGAATAACTAATCTACATTTAACTAGCTACTTTTCATATACCATTTCAATTTTACTCAAAGAATAAAAACAAAAATGGACAAGCCAAAATTATTAAGGAAGATGTCATGCATACACAAAGGTAACTAGTGTTAATTCAGAACTTTGTATGTGATAATCCTTTTCCCTAAACAATTTATGAGATAGGTTCTTTTTTCCCAATTTTCCATCATGTGTATGGGTGTTTTGTGTGCATGTATATTTGTGCACCAGGTACAATATCTATGTAGGCTGGAAGAGAACATTGCATTCCTCAGGACTGCAGTTACAGATGGTTGTGAACTGCAAGAGTTCTGGGAATCAGACCCACATTATCTGGAAGAGCAGTCAGTGCCCCATTTATCCAGACTGAAACCAATTGTTAAAAACATGTATAAATATTTATATATAATTCCAGATCTCAATATAATATATGACAAAATGAAATAGTCTCCTATCATAAAGCCTATGCCATATTTATATATTTTATTACAAGCTTACATTATTATGGTAACTATAAGAAGAGATGATGAATAGAAGAGACATTTGAGTTTTAGACATAGAGAAGAGGAATTCCTAAAGTTCAAATATAACATTTTTACAAATGATATTTATTGAAGTTTGAAAGTTACCCTTATCAACTTTTACGTAGATCTACATCTCAAATATCAAGCAATTATAACCTCAGTTATCTTGACATAGAGGGCCTACTCTTATTAGATCTTTGACAAAGATGTTTCAAAAACTTTTATAAACATAAAGACAAAGTGAGCACTCTAGACATCTTATGCAAACACACTTGATAGTAGAATTGCCACAACATCTTCCTCTGGTCTTTGTTTTCCTCATGGTCATTTTACTGCCCACACTGGAAAACTTGAAGATTTTACCAATGCATCTGAAATTTTGCATGAGAGCCCTCTATCTTACTACAACATACTCTGTTGTAGTAAATTTCAGAATATTTTTGCCACATAGAGTGAATTTCACTGATGTCTAGAAGTGCACCATTGAAGAAAGCATACATTTAAGGGGACTGAGGTGCAAAACTTCAAACAGTGAGGTAAATAGGAACCCCTAGGAAAAAGCAAGGTCAGAGTTATGTATTCTTTGGATTTTATAATGCATTAAAATAGTGATTTGGAAAGTTTTGATAAAATTTGTGGGTTTTGGTTGCTTATAATAAATCGAGACCCACAGATGTGTAGGCATGTTCTCCCTGTTGAAGATTACTAATATTTGTTTTCTTCTAGGAAGCCATTCATTATCCTGTCTCTCATTCATCCCTGTGAAATACTGTCACAAACTGCAGTTCACTCTTTGGCTGAGTAGCTTGTATGTTTAGTCCCTTACAGAGATGTTAACTAAGCATGTCTGTAATATTGCACTGGACTGAATTTCAGTCATGGACCTGTGTTTTGAGTACTGCCAATATGGTGACATTTTCAGTTTAGTGTTATATTCTTTCATTTTTTTGTTTTTTCATATTATATCACTGCTATTGGTAACCTTACTAGAGCCTGCATACTCTTCCAACATTAAAGTCAAAGTATAGTAATGGAGTCATACAAAGCCTTTATGTATTATAATTTATCTTATTGCTTCTATTTATTTATATCTTGGCAATTTCATACATGTATATGATGTATTTTGATCATACATATCCTCATTATCCCTACTTATCTCTTCATTCTCACTGAAATTTTTCTTCTTGCTCCAAGGACCCCTCCTACTTTCCTGTCTTGTTTTATAATCCACTGAATTTAACAAGGGTAGGATGTTCATGCCAATTAAGAAGTCCATTGAACAGGAATTGATGAAATAGAAATTATTTTCCTAATGGATAATTTGTATATTATCTTGATTTAGTTAATAGAAATTTTTTGTGATTTCATGAGGAAAAAATAATCTCAACAAGGTTATATGATTTTTAGATATATTGATTTAGATTTAGAATATTTAAATGTAGAAATAGACAAATGACATCCAAATTAGTAGACTGCTTTCAGAGTTAAGTATGTCATTCTGTGTAATGTGACACCACTTTTCTCTAATTTTATTTTCTTCAAAGACTTCAGACATGACAACTATATCTACATCATACCCTACCCCAGCTCTTTCATGCCCTAACCTTCCAAATTGATGGTCTCTTCTTTGACATTTTGTCTCTTGATAACCTGTCTCTGTTGTGGAATAATCTTTTTTTTAACACTATGAAGATGTGTCTTTGCCAAGGTGCCTTCTGATTGATTTAATAAGGAGCTGAACGGCAATAGCTAGGCAGGAGAGGATGGGAGGGATTTCCGGGGAGGGAGAGAAAGAGCCGATGAATCTAAGTGCATGGAGACACCAGTAAGATGTGAACCAAAGTGGACATACTGAATGGTACATAGGTAAAAAAGCCACGTGGCAGAATGTAGATTAATAAATAAAAGCAGATTAACTAAGTAATAAGAGATAGTTGTGGAAAAGCTGATGGTAAAGACCAAGCTTTCATAATTAATAATAAGTCTCCATGACATTATTTAAGGGCTGGCAATCCCCCAAGGGAAAGCATGGCTCTAAGTCTCTTCTTTGGCAAGATGTAGATTTGTTGATTATTCAGCACAATAGACTAGAAGAAAATCCATTATAATAATTTGCCTCATAAAGTGAAAGTAAAGGTCATGTGAACCCCAACTATCTACTGGTGCCCCAAGCTTTCATGGAGATGGAAAATCATGGGCTTTGCCTGTCTTTTGTAAATCACATCAGAACACCTTCAGCTCTTAGTGTTTCAACCATACACTCTTCTTTGTGCTGCAGATACTGAAAGATACCTTGTGAGAAACAAAAAACAAAACAAACATAAAAATGTAGCATTTATATAACAAGCAGGGAATTTTAAAATCTAACTGGTAAATACAGATCTTATAGTTAATACTTTCTACTTCTGCATTAGAACATTCACATTATCTTCACCAATAAATGCCCACAAACAGTTACCTTGAGTTACTTGGAGCAAAATTTTATATTATTTTATCAATAAGATATAGATAATTCTCAGATTAAAAAAACTGCAGGACAA
Source organism: Peromyscus leucopus (assembly GCF_004664715.2). NCBI lineage: Eukaryota > Metazoa > Chordata > Mammalia > Rodentia > Cricetidae > Peromyscus > Peromyscus leucopus. The sequence goes on from NC_051074.1 coordinate 12,277,814, forward strand.
AGGAAATTCTGATAATTTCATACTAAAGTATTATGTAGATAGCAGTGCTAGGTAGATAAAGATAAGGTGCTAAACAATTACTTTAAGAAATCATTATGTATCACCTATCATTTATTTATCTATTTGTCTATCCATCTAATCATTGAGTTATCATCTATTTTGCTTTATATAAATTTATATATCATCTACCTATCATCTATTTATCTGATGATTGATATTTACAGGAATCATGGAGTTGGCCTGGTCTAGCTGCCTTAAGAGGCATGAGTTGTCTGGCGGTGGTGGCGCATGCCTTTAATTCCAGCACTTGGGAGGCAGAGGCAGGCGGGTCTCTGTGAGTTTGAGGCCAGCCTGCCTACAGAGTGAGTTCTAGGAAAGGTACAAAACTACACAGAGAAACCCAGTCTCGAAAAAAAAAAAAAAAAAAAAAAAAGAGCCATGAGTCATAGGTTTTTATTTATTTGATCCTGGCAACTGTCATTGTATTCTATTTCTGATAAGGGTATAAAAAGTCTGATTGCTTGCAATAAACTTTTCTCAGCCTTAGTCTTGCTCAAATCCCTCCTGACTAACCTGGTTTTCATTCCCACCAACTATAATGGGGTAAGCCTGGATTGGTAAGTAAGTGCTGGCTCTTATAGGTATTCTATCATCTATCAGGAAGCTAACTCTTCTATTGTGGCAAGCCACAGGAATATGAAATAGAAGTCCAGTTGTATATTATAAGCTATACCTTGACGAGGCCAAGGGTCAGTGGAGTGGGAAAGCCAATCAGCAAGGACTATTGGTGTTATGCAGCTTAATACTCAGTTGTGTCTTGCTATGAATTCCTTGTGCTCATAATTCTCCTAAAATGTGTATCTGTGTGTGAGTCTTCCATTTCAAAGCACCTGGATAGTCATGTAGACAGAACCTTCTGCCTCTGAGCTCCAGACCCCCTCTTTAGCATTTATTTTTGCAAATACCCTCCTTGAGCTACTTCCTAAGACAGAGTCAACCCCAAACAAAGCCTTAAAAGACAAGCAAGGAACAAATAGCTACCAGGCCATCTGTTAGATACCTGAAAACCCCCATACTTAGATAAAATGTCCTTTTCGGAGACTACCTGTCTCACAGGCCAAATGCCGACCAACTAGACTAAGGAGCTTTGTTTCTTGTACAAATCAAGGCCTTCTCTCTCTCTCTCTCTCTCTCTCTCTCTCTCTCTCTCTCTCTCTCTCTCTCTCTCTCTCCTCCAGAGAACCTCTTAGATCAAAGGGAGTTTCCTTTCAGCAAGTGTTTCAAGCTGTGATGCAGATTGACAAGCTATCAGTAGTCTTCCCCCACCCTGTCAGGAAACTGACAGCAGAGGAAAAAAGTGACAGTTTTAACTTTTAGTGAGTACAGACTTCCCCTACCCCATCACCTGTAAGTTTACAGTTGAACACATTTATGATAGACTTGTAATGCCTTCACCTAACCACAGTAAGGATATATATCTAGCACATAAATTCCTTTTCTGACTTATTTCAACTACTAACTGACTCCACTCTTATCTCTCCCATTTTGGGTTTCAAATAAAATTGCCAGGAAGCCTCAGGGACCTCTACAATCTTGTGTTGTATACAAAACATAAGGTGATACTGTTTGGGATAGGATATAGACCAGTCCCAGGAGAAGGGAGAAGGAGAAGGACTGAAGGATTGTAGCTGGAGTTTTCTCTCCAGGTCCCGCCAAGCCCCAGTAGTCCCTTAGCTCACTTATAAAATAAACATACAGACACTTATATTATTTAAACTGCTTGACCATTAGCTCAGGCCTATCATTGTCTAGCTCTTACTCTTATATTTAGCCCATTTTTATTAATCTATACTTTGCCACATGGCTCATGGCTTACTGGTACCTCACATCTTCCTTCTCCTGGCAGTGGCTCCAGCAGTCTCTCTGCCTTCCTGTTCCCTCCATTCTCCACCCTGTTAGTCCCGCCTATACTTCCTGTCTGGCTACTGGCCAATCAGTGTTTCATTTATACAGAGCGATATCCACAGCAAAGGATGGAGAATTGAGGGATTAAAGATGGGAGAGAACTAGGATTGGAGAGAACTAGGAATGGAGGGAACAGAGATTTGAGGGAATGAAGAACTGAAGGAATAAGGAATGGAAGGACTAAAGAATTGAGAGAGAGTTGAACTGGTGACTGAATGATGGTGACTGAGGAATAAACTAATTGAACTAAAGAGCTCCGAGGAACTGGATTCATTTCCAGACCATTGGTAGTGTCCTTCCTGGGCCCCTGGATTTTTATAAATTTAAGGCTGGACCCTTAAATATTATACAAAATTCTATCATCTATTTGTCTTTCTATAATTCTAAACTAGTCATCTATCATCAAACTTTCTTCCTATCTATCTTTTATTTAGCATTGATTTATTTATCTATCTGCTTATCAATCTTGTTATCTGTCTACCATATGTTTGTAACACTGTTGCTGGGGAATGTGAATAAATATCTGGTCACCTAAGACAGAAAACCAACAGCAGACCAAAGTATAACTTGGTGAACCACTGAGTTTTATTTGGGCTACTTATAGGAATATGGATGAAAGGGTTGCTTATAGGAACAGAAATGACTCAAAGGCAATTCCATCACTAAAACCCAACCCAACATGTTAACAACTCATGAAATCTGGAAAACTAGAGCATGCTGCACATCACTTTTGCAGCTCAACTGGTTGGAGAATGTCCTTTTAAAGTATTGCAATAGGTCTGAGCTTTCTCTACATGGATCAGCTGAATTCTGCTTCTTCCAGTCAGAGTCACAGCTGGGTAGCTTCCCTCCAAGATGGAAGGTTTTAATCTGAGAGGAAACTGCTACATAACATCATCTTTCTTCCAATCTATCTGTCTGTCTAATTTTTATTATTTCTTTATGTGACTATAAATCATTTGTCTCTCTAGATCTATATCTACACATGCTCAGTCTTTTGTACCTTTAGGTAAAAATGGTTTTCTGGCACTTAGCATTTAATTTTTTAAAATTACACATCAAAAAATATTTTTCTTCTGGTGAAAAGTAATGTTGGAGTGTGCTGTTTCAGAAGCCAGAGCACTTGATTCACCATTTCAAGATAGAACTTGCAATGTTTTGATATTAATAGATTAATAGAAAAAAACATGAATAACATTTCACAGAACTGTAAAAAATCAAATAAGAATGTGCAAATACATGCTTCTAATAATTTTAAAAAGTATAGCTGATACTAATTATTATTTACTTGATAGTATAACAACATTTGAGTCTCTACACCTGTCTAACGCACTCAGATTGAATTTAAATTGGGCTGTTCTACTGCACATAAATCTTGGTATGATGGTAAAAAATCTATTTATCAGTTTTTGTTAGAGCGAGTAAATCCTTAGCCTAATAGTTAACTTAGTTTCTAATAGGAAAATACTGGTTTTCTGATATATATATATATGTGTGTGTGTGTGTGTGTGTGTGTGTGTGTGTATAAAATGAGAATAAAATATTGAAAGGTTGCAGTGCCTCTTTTGTACCAGGAATAATGTGCATCTATTATCTATAATTCTCAAAATCAGCCTGCCAGGTAAGTTTTGCATCTTTGGTCAAAGACACATTAAATTTTTTTGGAGGAGAACACAATGTTAAATGTATTATTCTCTAGTCTCTATCTAAAGTTTTTCTATAAAAATGCCTCTCTATTTATGAAGAGATAATGATGATTCATGAGTAATATTAAAGAGGATTTCACAGAGCATTTATTAGAGTTTTTCTATGACATAGTGCTAAGTGATGGTCAATTTAGACCACACAAAAGACAACTAGGATAGCATTTTCACAGTATCCCCAAACAGTAATTACAGAAATATAAGTGTTTTTATAATTGTAGGAGGAAAGATGCAGGCAGTGAGATGGCCAACAGGAATAAGTGCTTGGTATTACTCCAGAGGATCTGAGATTAGTAATCTGACCAGACTCAACCTATAAAGGCATGTTAATAATACATATGTGACACACACATAGAGCACTATACACACAATAATGTGTGTGTGTGTGTGTGTGTATATATATATATATATATAACATGTTTTAAAATAAATACCAATTTTTGTAATAGAAAATGTAATTCCAACTTCCTAATTTCACTCTGATGGCTTTTTCTTTGTTCATATCTTCCCTGACACAGCTAGAAAGTCTTCTTTATTTCTATGGGATCTACAATAGATGTCATTATCTTGGAAAGCTCATGGAAGAGGATGCTTATCCATTGTCAATTCTTATCAATCAGTCCAGAAATGATATATGTCATTTCTTTCATAATCTATTGATTGTATCTATTTGACTGGCACACCCAATTGTAAGAGGGTTGTAAATTTGCATCTGTATAAAGATACTTTTTTATATATTATATACTATTAATACAAATTTTAGGAATAATAAAATCACTTTTTAAATAAAATTTCTTTTGGAACAAAAAAACACTTTAAGGTTTATAAAGTAACATCATACACCCATTCATATACATACATAAAATTAATCAATGTAAGTCTTGCTGTAGGCTTTTTTATGATTGTTTTTATTTTTATTTGATTTATTTTAAATTGTCTTAAGCCACTAAATCATCAAAATATTATGTAGATCATTATGGGGACTATATTTAGCTAACAACATAACACAGTATTTCCTGGAATAATAGATGACATTTTCTTTTAAATAATGCAATTATTGAGGAAAATTTTACATATGACAAAATGCACATAACTTAAATCAATATTTGAACTTTTTCATCAACCCTTATCATTCTTCTTTGCCACTTTCTAATTTTTCATACTCTTATCCTTGGACTAGGGAACCATTTATCACATTAGATAATTTGTACAGTGCCAAAATTTAACATACATGAAATAATATAACCATACATTCTGATTGAACTAGTACCTGTTAGACTTTATCTCTGTTCACACTTTACTTTGGATATTTAAATGTGCATTAATCAAAGGTACAGGTCTGAGTCTTTATATGAAGCATGTAATAAAAGACAAAGTATGGAATATAATTATAAATTGTAGGGGGGAAAAAGTAAGTATAATTAACTTCCAGAAGTACAGATGATAAAAATATGGTTGGTTTTTTAAATTTTGTACATGTATATGAACATAGATATGAAATTTTGTACATAGTTACCCTTAGGAACTCTGATATAGTACAACAACTCACAATGAAGGAAGAACCTCTGATTTTCTAATGAGAATGACACAGAGAAGAAGACTACAACCGCCAGGGATAGGTAGAGTGCTGTGGGATAATGCTCTTGTGCACTGCAAAGATTTGTCACTCCTATTGGTATAATAAAATGCTGGTTGTCCAGGAGCCAGGCAGCAAGTGTAGGTGGGTAACCAGATGAGGAGAAGGTGAAGAAGAGGAAAGGCAGAGATGGAGTCGCCAGCTAGACACAGAGGAAGTAAGATGAGAATGTTGGACTGAGGAAAGTCTCTGTGTGTTTATTTGGGACTGAATGACTGCGGGACCAGGTGGGACAGAAACTTCTGTGTACAGCATTGTATTGTTAAGGTGTGAAAATTGAATGAATGCCATCTGTAAGTAAATGATATAGCTGAACCACTTCATACTGGCTGAGTATCACCACGAGAAGAAGTGACGATCTTTCCATAGCATGGTACAGAACAAGACTATGTATTAGGAAGCACCTCTCTTGGCTTTCTTTCATTATTTTCACCATTAAGTTAAAATTAATTATATTGAAATTAAATATATGACTCTTCTAGCAATAAAATGTATCATTATGCTATTTCTTCTGTATATGCTTCTTGTTTCTGAAGCCACTTCTCAGATTCTGCTGGTTTTTTTTTTTTTTTTTTTTTTTTTGGTTTTTCGAGACAGGGTTTCTCTGTGTAGCTTTGCGCCTTTTCCTGGAACTCACTTGGTAGCCCAGGCTGGCCTCGAACTCACAGAGATCCGCCTGCCTCTGCCTCCTGAGTGCTGGGATTAAAGGCGTGCGCCACCATCGCACAGCTGATTCTGCTGTTTTTTATGTGACTCTGCATAAATACATTTAGGAGTCATCTTTTGCTGACATTCTAAAAAAAAGGAACATGTTCTCAAAACTATTCATTTATGCCATATTGTTGTTTCTAACTAGATATTTTAACGTGAAATGCATGATTTGTGTGTCTCAACTTTTTGATTAAATTTTTTTTTCAGACAGAATAGACTATGAACAATTAGTTGTATTTTATATGTATAAAATAGGCTCACCAAAGAGCTTATAAATAAAAATAAATGACCCGAGTAATTTGGGAATCACAAAGTTTGCATAGGTATCACAAAGTAAAACACAAAATCAAAACAAACAAAGAAACTCTATGTGTGTGTGGTAAATTTCTATTCTTGCAAATAATAATAATAAAAACAACTGAGGTGATCAACTCACAAGTAGGAAGTAGTAATTTTAGTTACACATTTGGAGCATTCAGGGCATGATTAATAAATGCTTTGCTCTCGGACCTCTGGTGGTGATACGTGGTAGAACACGGCTGTTTACCTGGTGCGGCCTGGGCACAAAAGGGAAAGGGAAGGAAAGATGGCAGGCAGTCCTGGTATCTCTATTAGGGCACTCTTCTCTTATTCCATCATTTCTTTCCACTAGCCTTCCCATCCTAAATGAGCTCCCACTACTCAGTCAATACTACAAAGCCTGCTTTTAACACCCAGACTTTGGGCAGACTTTGGATTTGATTAAATAAATAAATAAATAAATAAATAAATAAATAAATAAATAAATAAAGCATAAGTGTAATAGTTTTTTCAGAGGGCATACTTAATACCCTGAGACTAACTGAAGCAGAGTGTAGCAAATTAACTGTTAAGAAACAGTGAAAGAGTATAATAAACAAAGTATAATAAGAAGAAGTCTAAAGTTGACACTGTGTGGATAGACCAAAGCTAAGAGTATCAATGTGGTCCTTTGTGTTTAAACACATTTAGTGTAGGGCAGTCTGCAGAAACTGGCTGTAAAACAGACATATGGGTTTTTTATCTCTGTTCTCCGAAAGGAATTAAAACTAGTGCCCTCCCCTAACAAGAATATCTAAGGTCCAACAATCCTTTTGAGAAATAGTTTTTTTTCCCCTAGGGTAAATAGAAAAATCTTGATGTGCTTTATGATATCACAAAGTAAATAATTGCTTAAGAACAAAAGAGGTTGTGGGCATTTGATGGAAGCCATGAATGAATGTAAAGGAGTCTGTAAGTAGTAACCTCAAATTTGAATTTCTAGGCTTTCCTAAATATTTACTGACAATTACGTAGATGCCAATAAAAATGAAAAGATCTCTGAAAGTTAAGTGTTTATCTGATTTCTCTTGCAGGCTCTCCTAGTTGGCTTTCCACACTGCGATAAGATAAAACAACTCGGGAGAAAACAGTGATGTAGGAAAGTGTTGAATCTAGCTTACAGGTTCTTCGTCATGATTAAGGAAGACAAACTCAAGGCGTGAACCTGGAGACGGGAAACTGCAGCAGAAAGCATGGAGGAATGCTGCTTTCTGGCTTGCTCCCCTTGGCTTGCTCAGCTACCTTCATACAGGCCAGCCCCACATAAATACAGCCACAGTGGGCTGGGCCCTCCTACATAAACTAACAATCCTGAAAATGTCCACAGATATGTCCATGGGGCAACCTGCTAGTGGCAACCCCTCAGCTGAGGCTCCCTCTTCTTACTTATGTCAAGTTTACAACCAGAGCCAGATATCACATGAGTCAAGCAAACAATACAAATCAGAAGTGAGTGTAACTTGATTATGAAATGGACCAACTAGGCTCAAGTCTGGAAAGCTTTCTCTATAGCTGATGAATCTGCTGTGATACGTGATGGACTTTCTAGGGCCAAGGAAAAAGGGGCTGGATGGAGAAAATACAACACAAGCACATGATCTTGGGGCTACTTCTTGTTCTTGACCCCTTTCTGGGGTAGGCTCTAATTTCTGGCTGCTGTGAGAGGAGCATGCACTAGGCGTGCATCCCCAACCTTAGTGTTCTACCCAACCTCAGACTGAAAGGAAGCTCAGAGTTAAAAGCCCTAAAACCATGAGTCATAATCAGAGTTAAAAGCCCTAAAACCATGAGTCATAATCAGTCTGTCTTTCCTCAAGCTGTTTACTTCAGCTATTTAAAAAAAAAAATTTAAAGTCCAATGTAGACATTTAAACTTTATTTGCAAATAGTTTTTGGCATATGTAATTATATTATTATTGTGAGACCAAAATGAGCCATCTTAGAAATAAGACCAAAATGCTTTCACCCTAAAATTAAGGCCTAAGATTTCTCCTTTTGGGAATTGGCCATTAGTTACTGAAATCAGTCAGTTCAGATTCCAGAAACCAGGAAGTGTAAAAGTACAGAGTCACAAGATAGTCACGAGGTAATGCCTGCCAGACTATGGAATGTCCTCTCCCTGGTTTCCAGGGTAACTGACCACAGAAATGCCCCCACCTAAGGGCAGCCAATGAGAAATGGTGGCGGGCAACCACTCCCTTAGAAGTAATTTCTAGAAGTCCCCAGAAGCGAGCCAATCAGAATTGTACCCGTACTAGCACCCCTAAATGATGTAACCTTGTGATTTTTCCCTTTAAAAGCTGAGCTTGCAGATAGGTGGGCACTTCTCCAGCCTCCACTTCATTGGATGTATTGGACAGAGTCCCTGCCTAGGCTTGTATTGCTTTTGGATATCCAGAATTAAACCTTGCTTTTGCATTCCGGCATGCTTGTCTTTGGTGGTCTCTCTGGAGGTCACGATCTGGACACAACAATTATTATTATTTTATGTGTATGGGTGTTTTGCTTACATGTATGTCTATGGACAACGTGTGTCTGTGGAGCCAGCAGAGGACAGAGGGGGTGACATATCCCCTGAAACTGAAGTTACAGATGGTTGTGTGTTACTATTAGGTGCTGTGGTTGAACTTGGGCTCTCTCGTAGCCCATGTAGTAATGAAGTCCAGCCCCTTGATAACCCTCTCCCAGGTTCCATGGAAGAAATCTACAACCAGCTGATATTCTAATCTTTGATGATATTAAATGAATCTGCCGACACGAAACCCTTTAGTTCTTTCATCTTATTTTTCTGAGTCAGTTCTCTCTCTACACTGCTTCTATTCTGCTCTCTTCCCTCTAAGTGCTATCTTAATTCCTTCATCTTAGTTCTGCCCCATCCTGGTCCCTCTTATCTCATCCTTACCCACCTACTTCTTCTCCATCTGCCTCTTCCTCTCCTTCCATTTTGTCCTCATTTTTATCCTCCAATCTTGTTCTTCTCCAAGTCTCTGAGGTTCACAGTTATATACTCATGCAATAGCAATGCTCTGGCTAAGGCAAGGTCACCAGGCTTGAATTCTTACAGGCTCATCAAGGTAGATAAGAGTTTTCCTCAGGCAGTGACTGTCAGGCTTTCTTTTACAACCCAAAAGAGGAGTGGTTAAAGGAGGAGGTCAACTAAGAGCTAAAATCGGTTAATGTATCAGCAAAAGGGAATTTATGTGCTAAAACTACATTCCTAGAAGTGGTTAGGTAAAATGTTAGGAGTCTATAATGTAGGTATAAATCATGAGTAAAATAAAACTGCTTATTTCTTTAGGGTTTTAACTGTCTCAGTAACTCGGCTGTGTCCTTTACTGGCAGGGTGGGGATCTCTAGACAGCTGTATCACAACTTGATATATCTGATATGCAGAAAGTCCCTTTGTTCTAAGTTAAATGTCAAATGGGAAGTTCTAGAGATACTACTAAGGTTGTAAAGGAGGGTCTGAGCTTAATTTGCACAAGAAACAAAGCTTATGTACCTAACTTCCACCTGGCCTAGGAGACAGGCTGTGATGTAAGGGTGTTTACCTTAATTCAGGAGATCAGTGGTTGGTCTGAAAAGCTTTGTGCTTGGATGTTAGCTGAAGGAGACAGCAGAAAGCCTGGAGGCGGGGAGCCTTGCCTACATGACTGTATCCAAGACCTAAAATGTATATGCCCAAGGCATGATCCATCCATACTGTTAGCAGTTCTTAGGAGGAGAATTAATTGGGAAAGCTACCAAGCTACCAAGAAAATCATTGCAGTAACCGGCTAATATATATACAAAAGTTAAATATCACCAAGACTTTTTAAGCCTTGGCTTGACCTCTGGAAAAGTCCTTGCCATCCAAGTCTTTGTCATAGTAGCTGAATTTTCACTACATATTCCTGCGGCTTGCAGCAACCTAGTGTGCTTTTTTAATTTTTTTAGTTTGTAAGCAAAAGATCTTTATTTTGTTTATAGTTTGGGAGCCTGAGTGTCATCTCTCTAGCCCTGAATCTACAGTATTTTAAGAGTGCTTTGAAGTCCAAACATCAGTTTTTCCATGGTGCATAAAATGTATCATCTTTAAAATTACTTGTTTATTTCTTTGCAAATGAATGCTGTTAAAATAATTTGACACATAATTGTTTTATTCTGTATTAATATGAATATTTGGGGCAGAGATATTAAACTACATAAGGTATCTAAGAAAGTTATACCAAACTGTATAATGAGAAAATAATTATTAAAATATAATCTTATTTGAATCCTTCAGGAGAAATAATAAAGCTCTATCATACTGTAGGCATGGGCATGATCAGAATATAAATATAGACCTATACACCCCACTGTAGATATTAGTTGAACTGTTGTCATTTATGCTTAAACTTGGGTAGAATTTACAATCAAGTCCTTTCTGCCAATAGCAAAATTTCAATTGATGAATACCCAGTAGCTATCATATTGGAAACACAAAAATGGAGTATTTCTACTGCAATAGAAAATTCTACTAGACAATGTGATTTAGCTAATAATTGTGAATAATGGTTACATTTTACTTTTATACATTTCTTAATGTTGAATTACACCTAGAATTAAAAATGTAGCCGAAGCTATTAACCTTAAGAAAGATGTTCCTTAGTATAATTAAAAATAGAGACTTGCAGGTATATTTTAATCTAGACAGCATGTTATTGCCCTAGTTTATTACTCATTAAAAATTTTGGACACTAATAATGGTTTATAAGGTGCTGTGTTTCCAGTACTCCAAAATGACTATTATTAATGGTTATGGAGGTTAATTTTATGTGTAGACTTTTCTAGGACAAGAGACACTCAGTTGATAAAATATTGTTTTGGGGAGTGTTAGAGGAATTCCTGGAAGAGATTAGAATTTAAACTTGGGAATTGAGGAAATGGGCACATCTAAACTTCTGAGGATGGGAGGAAGAGTGGAGAAAAGATTCACTCCCACTGTCTCCGGGACCCAGGTCATATCCCATGCTCCCAGACATTAGGACTGATGGTTCCCATGTCTCTAGATACAAACTTAGATTTATACCATCACCTTTGCTGTGACCAACAAGAGTCCTCAGGAACTCAGATTTGAATTATATTCTTCTGTAGCTTGCTGATGGGGAATCTTAGAACTTCTTTACTTTCACAAATGTGTAGATCTATATGAAAAATACTATTCTCTCTTATACTAATAATTGCACTTTTTATTTCTTTGAGGAGTGATACAAACTTTTGTATCAACAATGAGCCTAGAGAAATAGAATTTGAAGGACTAGTTTTAGGAACTGGTATTCGGTTTCAGGTACTGAATTAGGCAAGGCAAAAAAAAAAAAATAGAATAATTGCATTGCAAAAGAGGGTATGGTTTATATAGGCCTGCACAAAAAGATGTGTGTGATATTCATACTAATTGGTCATAAGAAATCAAGCAGGTAACTGACTTGTGCATGACACTTTTTATTGCTCACCCTATATCCGTAACTTCAGTCAGCTGGTTTTAGTTCATACACTGACATGTCTCAAAGAATGTGTGCTTCTGCAGGTGTAGGCTCATTGAGAATTTTTGCTGGCAAAACAAGAACCAGAAAATGATGATGTTCCAAACGTCTTCAAATTTAAAGTTGCCCAATGTAGATTTTGTTGGTACTGTTTTTCCTTAAGGTGAATCATGTTCACTTGGAAGAGTATTACTCATTCACTGATGCCATCTGTAAAATAGACTAAAGGCAACTTCCCTCCCTCCCCTCTCCCTTCCCGCTCTTATTTTCTCCTTTCCTTTTCTTGGGTGACTATGTAAGACATTTTTTTTTTTAATTGGGATATGATTAAATGTTTGTAAGCTGATTTAGCAAATTTAACTAATCATGAAAATCTGACTAGATAGTGTGTAGTGTGTATATATTTATGTATATGTATATGTATATGTTAATGGGCTGTTTCAAGCATATTTACTAGACCACGTTAATGTTACTTTTTTATATACTGGTAACTGTGATATGAAATTTCTTGCTAGTTTCTTGATCATCCTAAAATCCTATGGGATGGTATATAAAATGCAAGAACATTAGCAACTGACACTTATATACAGAAATGTACTCCCTTGACTCTGAGATAATATAGTACTTCTCTTGATTTACTAATAGAATAAAGCCAGTGGGAGAGTAATAGCAAATATACACTCAGAATATATTTCCATAGTCTCACTTTTCCCATGGCTCATCACTTTGTAACTGAATTGAATGCCAAAAACAGAACAGCCTTTGGGCCTGCATCAGCAATTTTGTAACTACTCAAAATCCACGTAGTCCTGATATTATTTTATTTTAGATCATAACCTTTATTAGTATCTGAGACAAATTTGATGTTACCTCACTATTGATCACTCAAAGTTGCTGAATCCTTCTGGGTGGAGAAGTATCTTAGAAAGAGGAATATTAAATCATAGAATACACAAAAGTGTCCCCCAGGCATCGTAATTCATTACATTGGAGCATATTGCATCTTATTAAGAATTTCATGGCAAAGATTAAAGAAACATATTAAAGTGGCTTTAAATAAAAGTGTGAGTATTACTAGAGAGGAACCTTCTCACATACAAAGATATTGATGAGACATGCTAGAGATGGTCAGGCTAGCTGGGAAATATTCAGAAGCAGGGAAGGCATTTCCCCTTGCTTTCTTAGACATTTACTGTGTATGTGGATTCTTTCATATTGACTTCCTACAATTCTCTGTGATCTTATCAAAACTTGACCTCTGCAGCATTCCTGTTTGTGTTGCTTTGGTATCAGACATGCATAAAGATGGACTGCATGATTTGAGTCCGTTTTTACATATCGAAGTTGATAATCTCTACATTGTTCCCTTTACCTGAGTGGTAAAATTAAGATACAAGTAGTCTTTGTTGACATATCACTACAGCTTGAATCATAAGGGTGGTAAAGTTGTAATTTATTTGTAAACCTTGGTAAACAAGTAGCTGGGTCTCACTTAATCCTAGTAGCTCAATCCATAAGGATGAAGGTGTTCAAATTATACCCAGTACAATAGATGTTGAACTGTACTAAATAAGTGATCTCCCAGTGAAAAATCTATTTTCCGGTGATAAATGTGCTTTATGCTGCAGTTAAGGACATTCTACATCGTCTCTAGTCTAAATTGATGCTCATTCCTGGAATTGCCTGGTCTTGGTTATTTATAACCGGGTTGATAGAATCAGGGGGATCAGCAATAGATCTTAAAGTTACTCCTAGAAGCAACAGTATTAATTCTCATGGAACCCACTGGTTTATAATGGCATCCAAAGTCCTACATGAGCTGCTCACATGGATGCTAAGCCATATCCATTAAATATTCTGAACTATGCTGAGTTTATGTGAGTAAATGAGTAAATGTTATTTCCACTTCTTTTCTGTTTCTTGTTTCTTTCTTTCTTCCTTTTTTTTTTTTTTTTTTTTTTTTTTTTTTTGGTTTTTTCAAGACAGGGTTTCTCTGTGTAGCTTTACACCTTTCCGGGAACTCACTCTGTAGACCAGGCTGGCCTCAAACTCACAGAGATGCACCTGACTCTGCCTCCCAAGTGCTGGGATTAAAGGCGTGCGCCACCACCGCCCAGCTTGTTCTTATTTATTATTTTCTTCTACTTTTCTGAATTGGATTGAGCTAAGAGGTTATAGTATTGTGATTGAATCAGACAGAATACAACTAATTGGGCATATCATTGGAACTAATTCCAGATTTAACAAGATAGGGTATAGATAATTGCCTTGGGTAGCCATATTTAATCTTTGAATTTCAGTTCACCTTTTTGGTACTGGGATTATCAAGTTGAAATGTGATTCTGCCTCTCAGCATACCTGCTAGATTCATACATCAGAATTATGGTTCCTGGACTGAGGAACTGCAGAAGCTACAACCATAGAGTCTCACCAACATGACTGCCGAAATATGAGCTAAACAAGGATGACATCAATGACCATGTCAAACTAGATGGAGAGAAGCCACAAGGCCTCAACCACACCCAGAGAGCTATAGGCAACTGAGGAAGCTGGGAAGGGGAGAGGTGGACTTCCCCAGGGAAAGCACACTAATTGTCCAATGTCAAACAGTGAGCCACGTAAACATACATAGAAGTAGCATTATATAGACTGAACAGGTTATATTTATGGATATATATTTATATTTACATATGTATGTGTATATATAATACACAGGTGTATATGTACAATACATATATATGTATATATCATATATGTATATATGAATTTGAAGTAGAGTGGGGAGGTGCATATAGGAGGGCTGGAGGGAGAAAAGAAAAAGGAGAAATACAATTAAGTCATAATTTCAAAAATAAAAAAGAGAAAAAACCTAAAGTTTAAAGTGGAATAAAAATAAAAAGAAACCCCAGTAAAGCTATATGTTGCATACAATCTAGTTGGTACATGGAGCCATGTAAATCAGGACTTATGAAGCAATTCAGGTTAATTCCTTAAAAAAATTATTTACCAAAAATAAATGAAAACTTTAAGTAACATACAAGAATACAATAGAAGAGGGATATACTTTCATTTTTTTTGCTATATCGTAATCTTCATTTTCTCAATATGCTAGTTTCATTGCTAATTATTTATTCATGCTAATTATTTATTCATTAATGTGTGTGTATGTGTGCACGGGTGTATATGTGTGCTTGTGTGTGTGCATGTATACACACACACAGGTGCTCATGCACAAGTGTGACTGTTGGCATACACGGCTGAGTTCCTGCATGTAGAGACCAGAATACATCTTTTGGGAGTCATTTCTCTTCTTCCACTTTTATGTATATTTTGACAGTCAATCCCAGGTTGTCAGGTATGGTGGCAAGTGACTTTACCCAGTAACCAACTCATCAAACAATTTGTCACCTTTTTCATAAAGTACATAGATAAAAAGACATAGAGGGACTTATTATATTCTGTTAAGTTTAATTCCTAGATATTGTGTTCTACAAAAAAACAGGCATAAGAGTGAATTTTTAGTTAGACATGGCAGAATTTAATTAGAAATATTGTTTGGGGAACATTCTGAGATAAAGATGCAAAAAAGTGCATTACCTGCAGATATTGAAATGATATCATCTTGTGTCCTGTCATGACCTAAGGGCCAGGGCAGCAGCTAGGGTTAAAAAGCTCTTGTAACAGCAGCCAAGTTGGTAAAATTCTTAGCTGAACTGAGTTTCTGTGGTTATTCTTTGCTATATTCTCATCCTGGGAAAAGACTATTAAATTCCACTTGAAGTCAACATCTTTCAGGAAGTAGACTAGAATCTATGGCATTCTTCCTTAGTCCTCCTAATCTTTGTCTAAAATACTTCAACCCACTTAACAAACATACTTCAAAGTTTCTGTTAAAAGAAAATGGAGATGGTAATTGTGTAAGCATATCAGAATTAATTATTTCTTTTGTTGGTTTACAATATAGAATAAAATAGTTTGGGGCTAGTACACTTAGCTGTACCAGCTGACTTATTTATTTTCTAGTGCTTGGGATTTAGCCTCAGGTTACTCTTCTCCTGGTTTAGCTGAAAGGTCTACCATGGAGCATGGACTGAAGGCACTTCTTAGATCCTATGACAAAGCCTCAGAAAGAAAATGTATGTTACTGAGATCCACATTGTATATAGCAAGTCTTACCTTGATTTGAAAGCCCTTGCCAACCCATCCATCCTGCAGTAAAGGTTATTTCCTTGTTTAAGCAATATTATTTGAGCCCTGATCCCCTGCTCTAATTATGTCAGAGATGTTTCTGTCTACAAATTTATAAATATATGTATGTGCATTATGATTGTCAATTTAATTGGAATTGAAGATATAATCATAAGGAAAATAAATGCTTATGTAAGTGAAATAACTTCTCAGGTAACTGAAAACTGACCATAATGCTTTTTAAATTCACAACTTGAGTGATCTTTAGTAAATGAGATATTATTGGTTTGACAGTGATAGGTATATTATTAGTTATCATAGTGTTTAATACAGGAACACAATTCCTATAACCCAAGTTTGCCAATATGATACACACATATATTCTTTATACCACAAAAGTTTGTTAATAGGAAGAATGACTTTGTGGCATGGCTAGCTAGTCAACATTTTATCTCTATGTGCAAATCATAGATAACTGTAAATAGAAGTGAGTTAGATGTGTATGAGAGACATGGTTAGGAAATGTTTTGATTGTGTTTGCTAGGGTCTAGAGAGATATCTCAGGGGTTAAAGGTACTTGCTGTTTGTCCACAGGACCAGAGTTTAATTCATGACACCCATACTGTCTGCAACTCTAGTCTGAGAGAAACCAATAACCTCTTCCAGTCTCTACAGGCACTAGGCATGCAGGTGATGCACAGAGATACACACAGGCAAAACACCCTACATTTGAAATAACAACAAATAAACACAATTTAAAAATCTAATTGAATTAATTTGGAGTGTATTACCATCATATCATCATTTACAATTTTCTACATCTAAATGAAGTCATTATTAATTCAAAAAAAAAAATAAAGCTGTGTGTGCCACAAAAGTGATCCTCTGTGTGGCAATATTGAGATGGGATTGAATTTTTTAAGAGATTAGGACTTGTGTGAGTAAATTTGGTCAGAAAGACAGCGTTCTTGAAAAAAAAATTGTGTATTCTCATGAGACTCAAGATAGTTCTTGGGAGAGAAGGCTGTCATTAATGTGAGCCAGAAGTCTGCTACCCTCTGGCTGCTTCTGTTTCTATCTCATTTCCCATGTACATATGCTCGCCATCATGACGCCACTGATAGCAACTCCTCACTTGAAATACATTTCTTCCATCTGACATATTTGGCAAATTTACTAAGACACTATAAACTGTCGTGTGTGTGTGGGGGGGGGGGTTAAATGCATTAGTTTATGTCAGGTGACCTAACCTAGGTCACCACCTACATGACTAGTGCGTGTAGAGACTGGAAGAGGACTTTGGTTTCTCTCGGACTAGAGTTACAGACAGTATGGGTGTTATGAATTAAACTCTAGGCCTGTGGACAAACAGCAAGTGCTTTTAACCCCTGAGCCATCTCTCCAGCCCCTAGCAAACATAGGAATGATACTGAACTTTATTAGACATGGTCCACAAATTTTTAAAGAGATTCATCTTCAAGTCCTAATTAATATAGAAAAATTCATTTCCTCTATATCATATATTTTTCTTGATAATAGAACTAGAAAATTAATTAAAATTTTATGTCTACATCCTAATGAATATTATTACGCAATCTATTGAAGAATTTGTGTTCATTTGCTTTTTGTTTGAAGTGGATGTTCATATCAGTTGTTCATGTTTTAAACAAAAAGCCCTTGATTTTTGTTTTACTATATGTTTATGGGTTTGCCTCTTCTTTCTGTATTCAAATCGTTAGGTATATGTCTTCTAAATATGTCTTATTTTTTCATTTTATAAATCCACCGAATGAGATATACTTTGGGTATTATTGAAATCAAGTTTATCTTGTTTCATTTATGATTAAATCATCTTTTTCCCTTTACAGTTAAAGTAGCTACCACTATGCACAAGAAATCTTATACCATCCTCAATTCACAAATATAGTTAGGTAGCTAAAAGTTCTTTATAGTTTTAGATTTTAGTCTTGCTATAGGTAGTATTCCTCCATACCTTTGTGGGTGCAAACATAACATGAAATAGAAGTCATGTCATTTATCTCCATGTCAACCACTGCAGTAACATCTTCTGGGAATACTTTCTGTATCAAATGCATTGGAAACTTTGTTTAAAATCAACTGAATATAGGCACTAGGCCATTTAACATTCTCTCAGGTGTGAAGGATCTATAGATCTATCCTTTTCCCTGCTTGAATTCAGAAACTGTGATTAAAACCAGGATTCCAACTGTTAATTAAAAAAAAAAAAAAACATAGTTCTCAAGGGCATATACCTTACAGATTCAGCATTAATTTATCTATCTCTGATCTCTTTTGCCTATTATGTTTTGTAAAATTACCTTTGGATTATTATTGCAGAAAGATCAAAGGATGTTTTTTTTGGCACTTCTGTTACATGATTATCTCTGTATATACATCTGGGTGGTTTTTTTTTTGAGATGCTTTGCATTGCTCAGCATGTAAAAAGAGATTGTCACACTTTGAACATAATTTTAAAAAGAAAACGAATTTTGAAGAGTAAAAGTCTGATTGCATAGGGAGATGTATTTTATAAATTGTTGATGCTACTTAGTATAACATGAACCAGCACTGGACACATAAAAGAGAATTATATTAAGCATACACAAAAGAAAAATGTGACCACAAAACCTATGTGTGAATTTCCTGAAACTTGCATAGAGCTTAATTACCTTGCATTTAAATAAAAATCAACATTTGTGACCTTCTGATATTATCCACAAGCAACATCAGGGAACCTGAATGACTTTGACACTAGCAGAGAAAGGTCCTCATCCTTCTGGAGAAACTCCTTTGCAAACCATCCATCATGTGATAAGTTGCCCAAACTGCAGAGAGAGGCCACCTGTTTTGTAACCTGGTATGACTATTTTAAACAATAACTTGCAATGAACAACAGCATAGACTTTATGAGTAAGCAGTCTACACATAATAGAGACTCCATCTTCTAGCAGGCAATATTGATATGTTATTCTGATCAAGAAGATATAAGCACTGTTGTCTAAGCCTTATGAAAATAGTTGATTTGTGAGTAAAATAAAAATTAAAAAACATTACACTGGCCTCAACCCATTCTTCAATGACTCATGTCTATAATAGACCACGATGCCAAGATTACTGGTAAAATAACTGTTTAAAGTGGGTGGAACGGATCATGGTTGAGGTGGAGGAAGAAAGTGGGAGAAAATTGGGGGAAATGTCGATCACAACCTTGACAGTGCAAACAACCCTAAAGGAATCTTCACCGACAGTCATTGGCGGGAAAGCCTGATAATACTGGCACATCATCAACGTGAAAACAAGGGCTAATGAATTTAACGATGTAATTAGAATATTTCAGAATGTGAAACTATTCATAAGCTGCACAATAAACCCTGAGTCCTGACCAATGAGCTGGCAGTGTGGTTTGTGTAAGGTTGCTAATTTGCTGTAAAGTTGTACTTTTGTATGCTTGATTTTTCCCCTTGATGAGTGGGAATGTCTGCAGCAGTCCTATGCATCTCTATATTGTTGATATTGAGGCTGGGCAGACAATGTAAATAAATTGATATTATGGTTCACTGGTCTTCAAACACAAGAGAAACTTACTAAGAGAATTGTGGGAAGAACTTTCCTTAAGGAAACCTCATGCATCTAAACCTAATGCTGGCCAAAAGGTGTAAGGATAAAGGTTAGCCTAACCTGAACCCATGATAAATCTTGCTTTACCAGGATTATTGAAGAAAGTCAATGCATGTTGTTTGTCTACATAAAAGTCAATGTAGATAATTACTATTTTAAAATAGACATGAAAATGTGTTATATGTCTTCCATAAACACCTGGCTTTCATTTTTTTCTCATTTTAAAATAACTAGCTTTTAAAGATTTGTCTTCAGTTAACCAAAAGTCACAGAAGTGAATTATGAATTTTGAAGCTGCCTTTGAAAAGGCAAAATTGTTTCTGTTTGTTCTTGGCCTTTAAGGGTCTAGGAGATTTGTAGCCCAACATCTGACTTAAGAAAAAAAAAAAAAAAAACCCCAGGGCAAGGGACTGGAGATGTAGCTTAGCTACAGGATGCCTTCTTTGTATGCACAGAATCCTGGGTGTGATACCTGTCAAATATTAATGCTATATGCAGAGGCCACATGTAGGTGTTTTGACTGATCCTTGCTTTGAATATTCCAGGCAAAAGCAAAGACTAATCACATATATTGTTTCCATCATATCTGCTTCCTCTTGGAGCATTTAGAAGGTAGTAGGACTCTAGAGAATGACTAATTACAGCATTAATTATATCTAATGACAGCCAAAGAAAACTATTTCAATCAAAAGAGTTTGTAAAATGACAACACATAATTTTTATTTCTCTAATATTAAACCCTGATAGCTTAAAGCAGTGGTTCTCATCCTGTGGGTCATGATGGCTTGCGACCCTTTCATAGAGGTCACCTAAAACCATCGTAAAAGACAGATATTTACATTATGATTCACATCAGTAGCAAAATCCTAGTTATGAATTAACAGTGAAAATAATTTTATGGTTTGGGGTTGCCACAACATGAACTATATTAAAGGGCATGGCATTAGGAAGGGGGAGAACCACAGGCTAGATGGAAACTCTTCATCTCTAGAGAAAAACAAACCTATTTTTAAAATGTCTTCTTCTTTTTATGTGTATGAGAATTTTGCCTGCATGTACATAAGTGCACTGCTTGGGTGCTTGCTGTCCAAGGAAACCAGAGAGGGATGCAGGATTCTCTGAATTGGAGTTACAAACAGTTACAAGCTGTTATGCGAGTTTTGGCAGTGGAATCCATATCCTCTTCAACATCAGCAAGTGCTCTTAAGTGATGAGACATCTCTCCATTCTGAAAGAAAATATTTTTTTCATACAGCTGATCATTTCTATAGAGGTTATATCCAATACTGCTTTTCGAACTGATGTTCTGGAAACTCAATGAAGATTGAAAAGATGTATGTTGTAAATCTCTGTATTTGCTTTATGTTAGCCAGTAACTTACGTTTTCTTAAAACATAACTTAAAATTGGAACTGCGCTAGAATTGTGCAATATAAAGATGAGAATTGTGGCTTCTTTTAAACACCCATGTTTCTATTTCATAGCTAAAGAATCAGTGGTTAATGATTTGGAGATCTATAAAGTAAAAATTTGATATTAAGAAATGATTCTTGGCATGAGAGTAAACAATTACTGTGTCTACTAAGTGAGTGAAGAACATATTGTCCTAAATAGCTTTAATTGTCAACTTAACACTGCCTGGACTCATCTGAGAAGACCTCCATTGAGGAGGTGCAGAGACCAAATTGAGTTGTGTGCTTGTCTGTAGGTGAATTCCTTGACAATTATTTGAATTTTGATGGCATAAACCATTACAGGTGGCACCATTTCTAGGCAGGTGGTTTTGGCTAGCTAAGCATAAGGTGTGAATGAGCCTGAGAGCAGGCAAGCAAACAGCATGTCTTTATGATTCTTTCCCACATTTTCTTTCCCTGATTTCTTGCCCTGACTTTTCTTAATGAAGAATTCTGATCAGGACATATACGCCAAGTTGGGTTTGGTCACTGTGTTTTATCCAAACAACAGAATGAAAGGAGAATATGTACCCAGCAAGGTGTAAGGCCTCAATACTCAGAGAAGTAGAAATAATGAGCAGGATTTCATAGAAATCATGCAGTATTGTGAAGAAGAAAAGCAGAGTTTCTATTTCTGATGCTGTTAAACTAATGATTGCTATTCAATGGAAATTTGAAGTTTGCCATCAAAACAGTTTCACCTTAACAATATCTGTCTCCCTCTCCCTCTCTAGGCTTTTATCTGTTTCATGCTCCCTGAATCTCTGCTTCCATTCCCCAGAATTTGTATGGGAATGTACCAAAATATGTACTTCCAATACCATATATATATATATATATATATATATATATATATATATATATATCACCATGTTCTACATCCACTTAATCTTGAAATGAATATATTCCATTTTCTCTTATAAGTGATTAAGAAATGGTTGATAGGATGCAGGTATCTTTGAACAACACTGTCTGGTTTTTAAAGAAAAGAAATCTATCCAGAGAAAAGAAAGTCAATTATCTTATAAATAGAAAGCCCAGACTTCACAGTATGAGGAACGTGAAAGTATTATGCAGAAATGAACAACAGTCCATCTCTCACCAAATCCCCACACTCTCCATCTCACCATTCCTGTGTCCACAGCTCCTTTTTTGAAATGCTACATCCTGCTGCTCTGGCTGCTCATTTATCTCTAAGTGAGCTTTCATTAGTTTTTTTTTTTTTTTTTTTTCATTCTGTAGTCTTTGAGACTAGTTGCATATTTGAAATTCTCCAGTTTCAGACAATTTAAAGAAGAGAACAATCAACAAATATGCTAAATTTAAAAGGAAAAAAAAAGTAATCAGAAAACAGAAATGAGTTTATTTACTTCAGGACCCTTGATTTCTTCCTGCTGTTCCATATCTTCCCTACATGGATTTCTACATCTGTCATGTTTTATTTCTCTGAAATCAGCTTATGCTCTTAATGGTCCAGACTGAAAAATCAATGTTGATTTCAATCAACTTCAGATTGATGCAAGACGTCCACTGCTGATCCAACAACCAGCTGTGTGAAACTAAGGGAAATACAAGTCAGCTTTTTCTTTAATTATGTATTTTTGCTCATTTTTAGAATGCTGATATTATAATGACCCAGGAAACATTTTATTTTAAAAAAAGAAATGACCAGATAAGTCACAAACAATTGTTTCTTAAATTCTAACATGCCAAGATGATGCGTAGCAAAACAATTTATTCCCAGTTTATTGTCCTGTCAGGAATTAAACTGAATTTCTTTTTTAGCCTCTTAGAAATTATTTTGATATATAAAAGAATAAGATGAATGGTACTTTGGTGCCTTTTGAGAATAAGTTGTTTGCGAGGTGAAGAGTGTAATGGTGCCTCTTGTCTTGCTGTGGAGGGGCTTCATGTTCTCACAGACTTCTAAATAACCCACTTCTAGCTTCAACTGACCTTGGTATTCTGCAGGGGAGGCTAAATGCTGTAAAGAGATTATCCTCTCCCTTACAACAGGACATGGATGCTTAGCTTTCCTGAGTGGTAACAAATAAAGGTACCTTATTTTACTATTAACTCCACCAGCACCTTCTGTGAGTGGCTCCTCTGCTCTTCCTGGCTACACGTTAGACATTCTGTATCCTGGTGTTTGTTACTTCTTCATTCCCAAAGCATATACAAACCAAAAGGAAAGAAAAGGAAGAGTGTTTGAAGTTACCAAGCCAAATAATAAAGGAACCCCCCTTCCCCCAGTTTGTTATCATCACCAAATAATTTAAATACCTATGATTTCAGCACAGCAAACTTCAGAAGAAAGGCCCAAAGATGACTCACATACCCCTGTTCCCACTACTTCTTTGTCTCCTTCATTTTCAAAATCTACCAGGGGAGCACAATTTTATAAGCAGTGAGCATGGTCTATACAGGGCTCATGCCAGATATTTTAACAAATACTTTGTGTATGTGTATATAAAAATTCCGTTATTATATAATTCAGTTGCTGTATATTACATATTTGTCGACCCCTTGTCACAACCCATGGCATCTACCAATTCTTTTGTGACCTCACTCGGTTCTCTTTTCGGGAATGTCATGTGGTTGAATCTAATGTAAGTACTAATAACTCTGCACAGTTGCCTTCTTCCATTTAGCAATATGCCTTCAGACTCCTGACACTGACGTGATAGTTCAATACCATTTTCAGAAATAAGTAGTATTCCATTGCTTAGAAGTATCAGGTAATATATATTAATTTATCAGCTGATGTACATTGTGGCTGTCTCCAAGTTGTGTTAATTATGAAGATATCCATAAATATTCATGTGCAAGCTTTTCTAAAGATGTGGGTTTTTGACTTATTTGGGTGACTACCAAGTAGAGTGATTTCACATGACTCTAGTTTAAAATTAATTTAAGTCTAGACTATGTTTAGCTTAGTATCAAAGGATGTATGTCAAGCTTTCTTCCAATTGGCTATACAATTCAAAATTCCTACCAGAAGTGAATGAGAGTCCTTGTTGCTCACACAGTGGCTATCATCTGTGTCCCACTATAATATTTATACAGTATTTCATTATTTCAATTTGCAGATCCATATAACACATGACATTTCATGCCTCTTAATACTCATGTTTATCATCTGTAAATCTCACATAGTGGGATACCAGTTGAAACCTCAGGCTTCTTTGTTTTTTATTTATTTATTTTTATTTTTTGTTTTTTTTCGAGACAGGTTTCTCTGTGTAGCTTTGGAGCCTGTCCTGGATCTCACTTTGTAGACCATGCTGGACTCGAACTCACAAAGATTCGCCTGGCTCTGCCTCCCAAGTGCTGGGATTAAGTCATGTGCCACCAACTCCCGGTGAAACCTCAGATGTTTTAACTGAGCTGTTTATTAAGTTAGAATTCTGTTTATATTTTGGAAAGCAGTTCTTTGTATAAGAAAATACCTTTGTGCAAATGTATCTCTGCAAGTAGCCTGCCTTATTGTTCATATATTGTCTTTCTAAGAGCAGAAGATTCTAACTATAGTGAGTTCCATCTTATCAGTTAATGCTTTTGCTGATCAGTCACTGATCTATTTGTACTATTATATGTAATAATCATTGCAATAGTCAAGACCATCTTGTAAGATTTGTTTTATATTCATTGTATGATATATTTAGAGTATTTTTGTTCTCTCTCTCTCTCTCTCTCTCTCTCTCTCTCTCTCTCTCTCTCTCTCTCTCTCTGTCACTTTGGGCTTATTTCTTTTTGTTCCACTGATTCTTATCTACTATGTACTACCACAGTGTCATCATTTCTTGCTTTCCAGTAAGATTTGAAGCTGAAAATTATTATTTCAACCAAGTTCTATTTCAATTATATGTTGTTTTTTTCAATCATATTCAGTCATTAACCTTCCATATGTACTTTATTTTGTGAATTTCAATAAAATAACTTGCTAGAATTTTTATTGGAATGACCTTGAACCAGCTTAAGGACTATGGGAACTGCTTGGTTTTCTACTCATGAGCACAGACTATGTCTGCACTCAGTTCCCCAGTTCTTTTCACTGGATTATATGGCTTTCTTCCTCTAAATCTTGCATAAATTATCATGAGATGTATATCCTAAATACTACATATTTTGAAGGGTGTTAATGTAGATTACATGCTACTTTAAATTTCAAGTTCTGGCCGGGCAGTGGTGGCGCATGCATTTAGTCCCAGTGCTCGAGAGGCAGAGGCAGGAAGATCTCTGTGAGTTCGAGGCCAGCCTGGGCTACCAAGTGAGTTCCAGGAAAGGCGCAAAGCTACACAGAGAAACCCTGTCTCAAAAAACCAAAAAAAAAAAAATCAAGTTCTACTGTTTTTTTGTTGACTTACATACACAAAAAGATCTTTTTATTTTCTAAGTGTTTGGGTGTTGGTGGAGGAGCACACCTTTAATCCAAGCACTCAGGAGGCAGAGCCAGGCGGATCTCTGTGAGTTCGAGGCCAGCCTTGTCTACAGAGCGAGATCCAGGACAGGCACCAAAACTGCACGAAGAAACCCTGTCTCAAAAAACAAAAAAAAACAAAAGAAAATAAAACAACAAAAAAAAAAAGAGAGAGAAAATTATTTATCCTCCAGAGATGAGAAATTTTACTCTGGAGTAATGATTCTATGATTCTATGGATGACTATGCTCACATCTGATACTGTGGTCATGCCAAAGACAGCACCTTGTTTAACTGATGATGCAACAGATCCCACTGTCCTGTCTCTCCCATTGTCCCCTCTCTCCCCTCTCTCTTCCTGTAACTTCTCCTCTCACTTTCCCCTCCTCATTCTCCTTCACATGTTCCATGCAGAGGGCGAAATGCTCATTTACCGCTAACTCAAGTCTGTTTTCTGATGGCATTACACTGAAGTGTAAATACATTCTAATATCAAGTTTTAAATTATCCCTTTAGTAATTATATCAGTGGTGACCTTAGTTTTAAATACTTACACCATGATATACACATTCCTGTATACAGGCTCATCTGCTGTATATTCCATCTACATTTCTGTTCCAGTGACTACTGCCCACTACTCTAGCTGACTTCCTGTTTTATGATATAGACTCCTTATCATAGTAAGCACATCTCTATTCCATTCTTCTGTGATGGTTCCAAAACCTCAGTGGAAGCATTTTATGATGTTTTTACTCTGTCTCCAAACTGTTTTATCTGGGTTATTAGCATGCCTTCTATTATTTGATTATTCTTGTTGGTGGCAGTGGTGAGGAACATTCATAATTTGTTCTATCCTGATTTAATAAACTGAGTAAAAAAGACGCATCAATGGAATTATAGTGGTATCAGGATAAGATTTGGAGATAGGTTCAAGGACACATTCTACAGTGCTATGATTGGGCCCCCATCTCAGTGAGCCGGTGTCTGGTCTGAGAACTTCAGGGTGCCTCTATACTCTTATACTAATACTTTTTGATGGTATATTCTATGTAGAGTGGACCAGAGGTAGACATTTTAAAAATTATTTAAATTTTTGATATCACAACATAATTGCGTTGTTCCTTTTCTTTCTTCCAAACCCTCCCATTTGCCTTCCCTTGCTTTCTTTCAAATTCATGGTCTTTTGTTTGTTAATTGTTATCACACACACACACACACACACACACACACACACACACACACACACACAAACTCTTCCATTTGTATAATCTTACTTGTATGTATATTTTCAGGGCTGACTATTTGGTATTGGATAACCAGTTGGTGTGCTCTTCCTTGGAAAAGATGATTTCTCCTACTCTCAGAATCCCTAAGTTGCTTGTAGCTTTAAGGTCTACCAGGCTTTTCCTGTCCATTCTGGTCTGTCTATTGTTATTGTCTTTGTTCAGCTCATGTTTGCAGTCATATTACTGAGATTCCATGTGTGTCATGTCTGACATTCCTAGGATTCAAGTCTGACAGCAAACTCCCTGATGCTCTGGCTTACAACCTTTCTACCTCTCTCCTGCAGTGATCCTTGAACCTTAGATATAGGAGCTGGATTGTAGATACAAATTTTTATTCTCCAAGAAAAAAGATGAAGCTGCTGAACTAGTATTTTCCTGCTTCTATTTCATGTAGGTTGTGTAATACAAATGTATATTAATTTCACATCTGATAAAATAATTTCTTTTGAGGGGAGGCTGTTCTAAGAACATAATGCTCTGATATGAAGGTACTGTTATTGTTTCTCTGTTCTCATTTTCCTCTGACATTAACTGTGAAACTGGTCAAACTTTTCTTGTAAGTAGAAGTCACAATAAATGTAAGTACTTGAGATATTTTCTTTGAACAGAAACCCTGCAGTTTGAAATCTCACTCTTCTCCACCCAGACATTTTAGAACACCATGCATTCCAGTTAAAGGAATTGACTGCCCACAGCAGTAACTCCCATATAGGTTTGCAATGGATTTCTGCTTCTGTGCATTATGATTCTCTGGATCTGCCTACACGCCCAATATCGATGTAAGTATTTGGTCCTATGACTTAGCTGTTCTAATATAACAAAGAAGAGCTACTGATATTTGATTCTTTTCACTCTATCTGCTTGCTCTTAAGGTGCAACGACAACTTCTGAGACATTTTGCTTCCATTAATGAGAACTCATTATTTACAGAGTATTTTTTGATGAGTCTATATGTATATTTAAAATGATAGCATAATAACAATATTTTGTTCTTTCTGTAGCTGTTACACAATAAGAAATTACTATTTTATTTCCAAATGTTCAAGGGGAGACTTATTTCTCCTGGATAAAAGCAATGGGCTATCTTTATTTTGAAATAGCTAAATTCTGTACTGCTGGATAGTTTCACATCAACTTGACACAACTAGAGTCATTTTGGAAGAGGAATCCCCAAATGAGAAAATCCCCCTACCAGACTGGCCTGTAGGAAAGCCTGTAGTGGATTACCCAGATTGATACTGGAGGGCTCAGCTCATTGTGAATGATACCTCTCTGGAAATAAACCCTCTCCTCCACCAGTTCCTTTTAGTCATGGTGTTTTCCCATAATAATAGAAACCCTAAGTATGACATCTGCAGTTATATCAATTAAAGAAAGGAAAATCATGTCACTATGAATTATTAACTTATGACATGATACAAACCATCACAATATAAGTTTTATAAAATTATTGATAGTAACTTCAGTGTATATTTTTTCAGATTTCAAAATATCTCTTGGTCACAAATTCTTGGTAATCTCTAAAAGCAAAATTTAGTACAATTTTTCTTTAAAAATCACCTTTAAACCATTCCATGTAGTAATACAACTAGGAAACCTTGCTTCCCAAATCATCTCAACCTTGTGTGTCACCCATATGGATCTCCTCACTTTCTAAGGAGGCTACTTTGATTTCTCCTTTTTTCTTTCTCCTGACTCTTCTCTCATTGTCAAAATTCTGTTGTCTTCAAGTAGATTATCCTGTTATTACTCTCTCATGAGGTCATTTGAAGCCAAGCAAAAGAGAAAGGTATATCTCTGTTGGCATCACTAAGTAAGATTCTAATTACTTTCTTTCGTTCATGCTTGTAATTTATTTTCAGTTATCAAGCTAAATGTATAGTATACAATACTGTCATTTAAAAACAGACCTTTCAAATGCATAACCTCATACATTTTCCCCAGTAATTTTGCAGTTGGTTGAAATTTCTATTCCAATAAGTGAGCAAGCTGAGTATATGGATTGTGATTCAGTGTTCCTCAGAATCCTTGCTGAATCATTTGACTGGAAACTTTCATCAGCACAAGAGCCATATTTAGTTGACAAATAATAGCTATTGATTAAACAGTGATTGATAGACTGTGTTAGAAATTGTGTCATGGCAGAGGGAAGCAAGGGAAGTTGGGATTCTGATAATATTGCTATTGGTTAATAACAAAGTGAAAATTTGTTAAAATGGTGTTGAGAAAATAAAAAATCTTTGTTAGTAAAAGGAAAACAAGGTCAAATAATGTAAAAGATATTAAAGATAAAATATATTGACCTTAAGATTCTCATTAGAATTAACTTTAGGTTAATGTGTACAATGTATATGCAGTCCATTGAATTTTATGTACAATACATGTGATATACATATATATATATGTATGTATATAATAATGATGTTCATAGAGCTATGTGTAATAATATGGTTATATGTCATAAAAATTAAAAAGATGGTATATAGCAAGTGATAGAATTTTGAGAAGATGTTTTAAATTTAATAATATTAGGATAATTTGGACTGGCATAAAATTTCAAAGATTTATGTGTTTGCATCATTTGAAGAGAAGAATATATATTCATCAAAGCATGCTAATTTGTTTTAAGGGCAGATGCTTGAGAAGAGCCTAGAATGCTCATTGTCTTCTACACCCTTCTTACTAGCCAGTTTAAAATACTTGCTCTTTCATAAACTTCCTGCTTCCCCCAGTTGTCTGCCTTTGAACTTGGCCCTTCCTAAATAAATGGTGCTTATGGGAATGTTATTTATTCTTTATCGTTTAGTTCAACAATCACCTACAAAAGTCTCTCTGAGTTCTGTTTCTTCTTTTTGCCTGAATAGACAGATGAAGGATACCCTATAGTCTTTGGATGATGCATGCTGTAATTCTCTATATGACTTTTCCCCCATTTCTCTTCTATATCTATCTTCTAATCATAATATTTTACATGTCTTTCTATTTCTGCTTATTTATTTTTTCAGTCCTATCTAGCTTACTTTAATTGTATGAGAAATTAAATTGTGTTTCATTCAACTCAAATTCTTAGTATCTTTCTTCTCTTTTTTTTTTTTTTAAAGATTTATTTATTTATTTAGTATATAGAAGAGGGGTGCCAGATCTCATTACAGATGGTCATGAGCCACCATGTGGTTGCTGGGAATTGAACTCAGGACCTCTGGAAGAGCAGTCGGTGCTCTTAACCTCTGAGCCATCTCTCCAGCCCCTCTTAGTATCTTTCATAGTGCTCACTTAATAGAGGATGTTAATAAATATCTGTTAGAAAAACATTAATGATGCATGCTGGAGCTCTCATTTTTACAGGTTTTTTTGTATAATTTACTTTAAATAATGTACTTTTTCTAAGAATTATAGAGTTAAAAATGAATAGCAAAAATTTCTCCCTATGTGCAATATGTAAATAACATAGATACCACTGTTTTAAACACAGAGTTCAATAATCTTCCACTTGTCTACCTGATGCTTGAATTAATTTATAAATTTATTCTTTGACTGTTCCATACATGAACACGGTGTATTTAGATTATATGCATCCCTTATTTCTCCCTTGCACCTCCTTCCAGACTTCCCATATCGCCACCTCAACTTAATGTCTTCTTCATCTTCCTTTTCTAATAATCTATGGAGTATGAACAGTACTGTCTGTAAGCACATGGGTGTAAGACTCCATCCACTGAGACATGTGCCACCTACTGTGAGTCATACCATTGAATAAAACTTATTTACCCCTCATCCAGGGCTATCATCTAACTGCCAGTAGACGCCTGGTGCTTGAGTTTTAAATGACTCAAACTTGTGTAGGTATTCTGTTCACAACTATTTTTGCTATGTAGTTATGAGGGCAATTTCTATGTCATATCCAGAAAACATTATTTTTTTTGCAGCAATCTTCCCTGAATTCTGGCTCTTAGAGTTTTTCAGACTTTCTTTCTCAATGTTTCCTGATCCTATGGGAGAGAAAGGTTATAATATAGATATCCCTTTGAGATTGAGTACTCCATAATCAGTTGTTCTCTGTGCCTTAATTTGTTGTTAGTCTCTGTATTTTTTGTTTGTTTGCTTTTCAAGACAGGGTTACTCTGTGAAACTCTGGCTGTCCTGGAGCTCACTCTGTGGATCAGGTTGGTTTTGACATCAGAGATCCAGCCTGCCTTCTGCATCACAAGTGTTGAGATTAAAGGCCACCACTTCCTGACCTTTGAGACTCTGTATTAATCACCATCCCATATATAAAGAACCTTCTTTGAAGAGTGATGATAGTTACATTAGTTTATTGTAAGTCAGAAAAGTATTTAGAAGGATGTTTGACTCTCGGTCTCTGTTAATACAACAATCACTGGGCCTAAAATCTTTCCAGCTTTGAGTTCTTGGTCAGGTTTACAGTATGATAAATGAAGTCCCTCCTATGTAGGCTTTAAATCAAATTATAATGTTGATGGGTACACATATAACATTCATGCCAATATTGTACCAATAGGCATAGCTTGCTCTGTTGGCCATTGTATTTTTCAGGGACACATCTATATATGATCATTGACAGATTTTCTGCCCTCAGTAGCTAGCAAATGCATCTGGTATTTGAGACTTAGCCACAATGAAAGAATCTTCTAGGGTATTAGAAACTCCATTGTTTCAGATCCCATGATCAAAGTATGTAGTGCCTTAGCAATAGGGTCTGGCCATCACGTTTTGGTGGGAACCAAAAAGATTGGCAATTGCCTGTATTGTTTTAGGTATCTTTGGGACTCATTTTACCAACAACTTGACATATGCTTGCCACTATTTTTTTTTTTTGATATCTTATATCTTCCAGGAAGAGGTTTATTTCTCTGTGTAGTATAACTCCAACTAAATTGAATATATAATTTTTAGGAAGCTTAAAAAACAGTGTTTCCATATAGCTTTTCAAGCATCTCTCACTCCACCCATCTACCATAGTACACTGCTCTACACTAGCATTCTCCTCCTCACGTAATCTCATAGTATTTGCCTTTTCCTCATCATGCTACCTGTGTTCTACCACCACAACCTCCACCCTTAAGTTCTTTTTCTCTTTCTCCTAATAGACCCTTTCTAGTTTCCTGGGTTCTATAGCTACCCCTGGTTAATTCTATGAATCTGAACATTTGAGGCTTGGGTCTACATATGAATGAGAACATGAAGCATTTGTCTTTGGGGCCTGTGTTATCTTGTTCTGCATAACTTTTTCCAGTTCATTCATTTACTGTCAGATTTCATAATTTTAATGTTTCTTCACAACTACATAAATTTCAATTTTATGTATGTACCACATTTTCATTATCCTTCCCTCCATCGATGCTCAGCTAGTTTGATCATGTTCCCTATTTATTGTGACTAGAGCAACAACAAATATGAATGTGTAAATATCTCCTTAATAATACATTGACTCCCTTGGGCATGTGCCAAGGAGTGGTATACCTGCGTCAGATGGAACGTATTACTTCTAGGGTTTGGTTTAATTTTGTATGTGTTTTGTAGGAGGGCTTTACCTGTGCAACTGTCTGTGCACCATATGTGTCTCATGCCTGCCACTGTCCATCAGAGTTTGTTAGATTCCCCTGTAACTGGAAATAAAGATGGTTGTGAGACACTACATCTAGAAAGGCTGAAACTGGTCTCAACCCTTGGGCCTTCTCTCCAGCCCCCCCACTTAAATTTTTGAGGAACCTCCATAGTGGCTAATTCAGTTTGGCATCCCACTGATAGTGAATGAAGCTTCCCTCATGCCCATATACACACCAGCATCTGCTGTGGATATTGCTCTGAATAAATAAAACACTGATTGGCCAGTGGCCAGGCAAGAAGTAGGCAGGACAAGGAAAAGAGTTCTGGGAAAGTGGAAGGCTGAGTGAGGGAGACACTGCCAGCTGCTGCCATGACAAGCAGCATGTGAAGATGCCGGTAAGCCATGAGCCACCCACGTGGCAAGGTATAGAGTTATAGAAATGGATTAATTTAAGATGTAAGAACAGTTAGCAAGAAGCCTGCCATGGCCATACAGTTTGCAAACTATATAAGCGTCTGTGTGTTTATTTTATAAGTGGGCTGTTGAACTGCCGGGGCTCGAGGGACCCGGAGAGATGCTCTCCAGCTACAAGCATCTGCTGCCACATGTTTTCTGTACCACAGACAGCCTACTTAAAGAGGAGATCCAAAGTAGTTTTAATTTTCATTTCTCTGATTTCTCAGTTGAAAACTTTATTATGTATTATTAGCCATTTATTTTATTTTAGAACTCTTTTCATAACTAATTTTATTCATAACCTTTTTATTGGGTCATTAGATGAATTTTTAAAATTCTTTATATTTTCTAGATATGAATCCTATATTGTGGGCTTCCTCTTCACTTGATTTAATCTTTTCTTTCTTGTGCATGTTTTTGGTTTCATGTCTGTTAGATTTTCCACTATAGTACAACATAGCTTTTTAAGCTGTTTCTTTGTGATTTATGTTTTTTTTTCAATCAGTTTGTGAAATCTTCCTGTTCATTTCCAGGTTTATTAAATTAAATTGGGTCTTCTGCCCCTTTCAGCCAATCCAGCTAAAGGCTTGTCAACCCTGTCTTCCTTCAGAAAACCAATTTTTCTTGTCACTGATTCTTTGTATATTTTTGTTTGTTGCTTATACAAATTACATTGGTTTCCATCCCAAATTAGATTATTTCTGCCTGCCTACTGCATTTGTGCTTAATTTCTTCTTGTTTTTTAAACTCTTTAAGGTGTATAAAAAATTATGTTTCATCTCTTTATTTTAAAAAAATGTAGGCATTAAAAAATAATAAATTTCCTACTTTGGCTAATTTTATTGAATCCCAGAGGTTTTTAGCACTTTATGTTTTCATCTTCAAGTAATTCTGAGATTTACTTTTACTTTATTTCTTATTTCTTTGATGACCCAATCATCATTGATTAATGTGTTGCTTAATTTCCATGAAACTGTGACATTATTGGTGTAACTTCTAATATTGATTTCAAGGTTTGTTCCATTGTGGTTTGACAGAACACAAGAATTATTGTGAGATTTACTTCGGGTACTTATATTTGGTCAATTTCACAGAATATTCTAAATGCTGCTGAAAAGAACAAATATTCTATGTTATTGGGTAGGGATGTTCTATAGATGGCTTTCGGGGACTATTTTTTCTATGGCATCATTTGGTTCTGATGGTTCTTAGTTTATTTCTTGTCTGGATAACAGGTGGATAAGGAGAAATGGAGTATTTAAGCCACCTACTGTTACTATGTTGGATTTAATCTGTGGCTTAATGTGTTCTTTATTTTGTTTTATAAAACCGTACATTTCAATTAAGTTCATGTGTTTTGAAGTAAAATATCCTTTTGGGGGATTATTTGCTTGATCCAAGATATGGAGCCTCTTTATCTCTTCTGATTAGTTTTGATTTGAAGTCATTTTTGTCAGATGTTAAAATAGTGACAACTGCTAGTCCTGTTTGCTTAGGACATTATTTTCAATTTTTTACTCTAAAGAATTTTGAATTGTTGGAGGTGAAATATGTTTCTTGGAGACAAAAAAAAAAAAGATGAATCTTGCTTTCTAGAAAACTTGTGTCTTTTGACTGGGGACTGCAACTACTAGTATTCATACTTACTACTGAAAGATGTGTACTAATAGCTGTCATCTTGTAGATGTAATGGTGTAGATTTAATTTTCTTATTTATACTTTGTACATATGCTGTCATGGCATGATTTCAATATATATATTTTTATCTAGCTGCTCAGATGCTCTTATCCTATACACTTTAAAGTATTCCTTACAATGTTCTCTAGAGATGATTTGGTGGTCATAAATTCCTTTAGGTTATTTTATCATGAAGGATTTTTCTTTCTCCATCAATTATGACAGATACCTTTTCTGAGACAGTGGTCTGTGTTGGCATCTGTGATGTTAAGAACTTAAATCACCTTGCTCCAACCTCCTCTGACCCTTACATTGTTCATTGAGAAATCAGATGTTATTCTTACGGGCCTGCCTTTATGACTTGAGTCTTCTAATAT
This sequence comes from Peromyscus leucopus, assembly GCF_004664715.2. Taxonomy (NCBI): domain Eukaryota; kingdom Metazoa; phylum Chordata; class Mammalia; order Rodentia; family Cricetidae; genus Peromyscus; species Peromyscus leucopus. The sequence continues at coordinate 12,312,737 of NC_051074.1, forward strand.
GCTACTTTGGATATCCTTTCTTTATTTTTATTCTAATTCTTTATATTTTGTGCTTTACCTGTAATGTGAAATGAGGAATTTGTCTTCTGGCTTGTATATTTAGTGTTCTGTGTGATTCTTGAATCTGAGTTGGTACCTTTTTCATACATTTGGGAATATTTCTTTTGTGATTTTAATGGTGATATGTTTTATCCTTTGACATGGAATATTTTCTTTCTCAGGGCCTATAGATTTAGTCTTTTCACACTACCCAGTTTTTCCTGCATATTCATCTCATTAGATGTCTTTAAATTTATAATTTTATTTGATTGAATGATAAAATTCCTCTATTTTTTCTTGAAGCTCTCATATTCTGTCTGTTGGTCTATTCTGAAGGCAATACTTTCCACTGTGTTTTATTTCTTACCTTCTTTTTAAATTTCCTTTTTCATTTTGGTTTGAGTTTTCTTCAGTATATGTATTGAATTCAGTTTACCTCTATAAACTGTCTTCATCATCTGTTCGTGTTTTCCAAGGCACATTTGGAAGGGTTTTTTTTTTAATTATTTATTTTGTTTATCTGTGTATTCTTTGTATCCTTTGAAATCCTTGGACATCTTTATGGCTATTCCTTTAGAGCCTGTGTCTTTGGTTCCATTTAAGTTGTTCTCACTGAGACATTTACTAGGAGCTTGGTGATTGTTGGGGTAGACATACTGTTTTAGTTTTTAATATTGATTTTTTTGAGATAGTACTGAAGATTTAAGTTGTTAGTTGTATACTTTGGCATGAGATGTTTAGCCTTGTAATTCAGAGTCCACAAATTAATGGATGGGCTGCATGGCTTTGGGGATGGAGTTGTACATAGTTGATCTGCTACTGGAGCTTCAGGAGTGGATGTCTTTGATGGTTCTAAGTAGGTCAGAGAGCTGGAGAGCATTCAGGATTCCTGAGGTAGAAAGAGCCGAGGGGAGCTGATATCTTTTTTTTTTTTAAATTTATTTATTTAATGCCAAATGTTGTTTATTGAAGGAGGGAACACGTCTTAAATACAGGCTTACAGCACAATGGGAGAACCCCGGAGGGCAGAAGTTCGCTACGATGTTTTACAATCTTGCATCTAAGCTGTTAATGCCCATTATGCAGGATACACAGACAAGGAACTTCCCTTAAGCATTCAGGATGGTGGAACCTGGCAGGGAATTAGCATAGGGAGGATATCAAGGTCAAGGTCAGCAAGCAAGGCAACAGTTACCCAAAACAGGGGCCAGGGCCCTACAGGTCCCCCATTCACTAAAAAATTAGCTTCTGACTTAGGTTGTGTGGGACGTCAGCAGGTCACCTTACCTATCATGGAGATGCCTGCCCAGGCCACACAAGCGCTCCGTCTTAGGTTGGTGAGCACCCCCCAGGCATTACCCATCTCTGAATACTCATTATCATACATGCTCAATCGTGTGTGAGCTGCAGAGTTAACTGCTGCCAAAGATCTCAAAGTGGCACTGGTCTTGCATTCTGTGTGTTTGACAAAGAAAAGACCAACAGAGGTCCTATCCCACCCATAGCCAGTAGGCTAAAGGCAACTGAGCCATTCCCTTCCTTAATGAGCCTTACTGCAAATTGGAGTCCTTTTAAGATGGTATCCCAAAGGCAAATGGAACTTGAGTTTATAAATTTATAATTTTCAAAGCCAATCGAAATGTATATAACTATTGAATTAAATTTATCATGCCCAATAGAATGAAAGATTAATTAACTGTTGTAGCTACTTTTGCTGCCAGGGTCTCCACTGTGCTAGCTGTAGTAAGCAATTATGAAATGGTAATCCCAGAAACAGTAGCAGCGGTGGCCGCCACTGCTATAACAGCAACAATGGCAGCAGCAATGTCAAATTCTTTTCTGGAGCATGTGGACATCCACTGGCATGGATACAACTTCAGGAACACAAACCACCAAGGCCCATTTTTCTTGATCCCAGCACGACTTTATGGTTCTTAGTTGTTCTTTTGCAGGGAGTTGATATCTTTAACATGGTCTATGTAGCAAAAACAAGCAGGGTCTATTTGGATACAGAGGTAGCATGAGGTCCCAGGGACATTGTGTGAAGATCCAGTGACTATGGTGTGGGACAATTCAGGGTCTAGCAAGAGGTGGGGGTGTTATAAAATCCTGTATAAGCCGGAGAGGGAGTCAGATGGCCTCTAGGTTGAGTTGAATTGTATTATTATTATTATTATTATTATTATTATTATTATTATTATGATATTTTTATTATTATTATTTGAGTGAAGGGAATTTTGAGGGTTTCTCTCTATAGTCCAGCTACTCTCTGTAAGCTAAGCTGACCACGAACTTACAGAGATCCCTCTGCCTCTGCCTCCCTAGTACTGGGATTAAAGGTGTATGTCATCACCACCTGGCACAAATTAATTTTTAATTACACTTTATAATGTTAGTTTCAAAATTATTTTAATGCTCTTGTTTCACATCAATAAGTTTTAAAGGATGCCTATAATGATTTATATAGACACTTCATGATTTTTGAAAGTCAGAGGGTTTCTTTATTATAATAGCTAAATGTTCTCCATTTCTGAATTTTGGAGCTTCAGTTCTAAGGATTACTTCTAGTTTCAGTCAGTATTTCTTTAGGTGATTCTGCAAATTCCAAGATCACTGGAAGGATTTAGTGTTTGAGTTATTTCCTTGCTTTTAGTGAACAAAAAGACTTTCCTTGATCAAATTCAATGGGCATTGTGAGAGAGTAATAGGAAGCTATACCTAAAAGAATGAACAAAATTTTAACAGAAAGCATTATATAAAGGTTTCCCTGATCATTTACTAAGCACTTATGTTATCCTACTGTATAACAATTTTACCTTCCTTTTTAAAGTTGAAAAATAATGATTACATATTTATGATACGGTTTGATATTTTCTACATGAATACAGTTAGCATCATCAACATTCTAGAATCATGAGGCCCCAGCAAAATTGCCAATATTGCTCAAATTATGGCAGACGTTTCCTAGTATGATTTACATGGGAAATAACTGGAACCACAGAATGTGAGTGAAAATTTTTTTCTTGTAATCTAGAGGCTGAGGGGGCAGACACTCTGAGACCTAGCTGTCCAGCAACTACATAAGATCGTTGATTGATGACATGTAAAGCTGATGTTTCATATTTATATCTGGGGTGTATGTGCACTTCTTCCAATCCTTCATCCATTGTAATACAGTAGTGTAAACATCCCAGCATAAGCCAAGGGCCTGGAAAGGCCACCAGCTTTTTCAGTAGCAGATAACATTGTCTGTTAAAATTTCTGAAGACCCCTTGCCTATCTATGTTTTGTCTCAGAGCTAACAGGGCCTGAGGTAAGAATGGTAGGCATAACATGTCTCATTGTTTCTCATTTTTTATAGGGCCATCTTGTGTTTCCAGGCTCTCTGGTTTCTCTGTCATAGCTCCACTATACTCTAGATATCTTCCTGTAGCTTTCCATTGTAGTATTGTTATTTTCTTCTTCATTATCTTTGTTTAGTTTAGGGAGAAAGTAGGCTAGCTGTCACTAGGCAACCATTTTCTACATAGTTCAATGAAATATTATTTTTTCACTTTAATGTCTTAACTACTTTGTACATTTTATTAATTTGGCTACTCTACATTTATTTTTTTAATATTTGAATACTATTCAACAGATTATTTTTTTTGGGAAATCCTGTGTCTATTTCAATAGTGAAAAAATTCTGTTTAAAAATTGTGTTTCTTATTCACTTTATGAAATATTCTATCATGTGAAATCATGTTTATTTCAGGTCAGATTTTGACTGTTCCATCCACTAGCAATATGATCTCAGTTTTTATTCCTTTATTTTCTTTTTATCATTTAAATGATAATTTGCTTTAAATTGTCTAGAATTATGTTCATGTGTACTCAGTGATATGAAGTAAATAGGATATAATCACAGCTCTTGTGTTTCACACTATTTCAGGGAACTCATTATTGAGATATTTCACTTTAGTATTAATTCAAGGAGTAAACTGAAATAAGGATTTCTAGACATAGGTCAGATAAACTGAACACAGAAGAATTAGGGGATTGTAGATAGTAGGATTGTATATAGGATCAGATTTCTAACAAGTAACACAAGAAGTGTGTGTGTGTGTGTGTGTGTGTGTGTGTGTGTGTGTGTGATGAAGCTCACTGGATGAATTAGATATCAGATAGGCAATATGAAGGCAGTCTAGACAACAACAAGCATTACATGTATGGAAAATACCCAAGCTAAGATAGATGCATGAACACACACACATACACATGCAAAGGGAGAGATGGAAGGAGAGAATATTAATATAAAGATAAACCAGAAAGTAATACAAGAGGAAACTGTTACAAATGTAATTTATCCAGTACAAAAGTAATTTATCCAGTAATTTTTTTTTTTTCAAAAGAAGATACGGGATAAGGTCTCATTACATTCATTACATTGTCCATGCTGGTCTCAAAACTCCTGTACTAAAGGATGCCAATGCCTTAGGCTTCCAAGTTTCAGGGGTCACACATGGGTACCATGGCAACTGACTCTATTCAATAGCTTTAGTAAGGTTTTCCAATGGCATAAAATAATTGGACAAGAAAACAGCCTATGTAGCAAGTAGCCCCATTACAGAGATGAAATTTAAATAACTCTCTAAGAATTCTATTTAGGATCTTGGCAGAGGAGAAAATGAGGCACACACACACACACACACACACACACACACACACACACTCACAGAGGATATGATAGCAATACAATTAAGAGGTAATCTCAGATGTATTGGATTATACGAAATGAAGGAAAGAAACTAAGTATTGTTAGATGAGTAAAGTTGTCATTATCTTCAGTCTTATCTCTATCATTTAATCAAAGTTTGAAAAACAAAATAGTCTAAGACGTGAGAGAAGATAAGTGGCAGAAGCTGTGTAGATTCACTTTATGGGTATTATAAGTATGTTATTTAGTCATGAGGCAATGTAGTTAGAAATAATAACAGTTATGAACATTTCTGGTATTGTACCACTTAATGAAAGCAACAATGTTTATTGTGTTTTAGTGCTCAGTCTGCTAAAGCTCATTCTGTGTTTATTGGATTTTTGTTAGATCTGAATTTGCTAATCAATTAGGCACTCAAGAAAGTAGATGTCATTACAGTGAGATGGATCTCTAGCAACAGATGGCTGTGTATAACTGTTATACACAACAAAGGAGCATTAAACTCCATCTTTCCTTAACACCCTTTCACATTTTAAATGTCTCAATTTCTTTTAAGCTAGGAAAAATGTCAGCATACATTATTGAAGTAGTATTTCTATTTGGCTGGAGTAGAGTTTAGGACAAACAATCATGCAAACAAGGCATGAAAAGGGTTCTAGAATGTGTTGACAAAAGAAGGAACAGACCCATTGTATTTCTTTTCTCTTCAGGTTGATCAACAATTAATTGAGAAAAAAAAAAAGTCCTAAGACTAATCAGAAAACTGTCTGAGCACAACACCCTGGGCATGTGTATAGGTGTTCTCTTAGTTAGAGTTTTATGGCTGTGAAGAGACACCATGACCATGGAATCTCTTAAAGGAAAACATTTTACTGGGGCTGGCTCACAGTTCAGATTTAGTCCATTGTCATCATGGCAGGAAGCTTGGTGGCATACAGACAGACTTGGTGATAGAGAGGTAGTTGAGAGTTCTATGTTTGGACTGACAGGCAGCGGGAAGAACAGAAGACACTGGGATTCCCTTGAATGTCTGACACTTGAAAGCATACCCCCCTGTGACACACTTCCAGCAACAAGGCCACACCTGCTCCAACAAGGCCATACCTCCAATAGTGCCACTTCCAATGAGTCTATGGGAGCCATTTTTATTCAAACCACCACAGGTGTTAACACATGAATGACATCATCATGGTATACAGCGTAAAAAAATATATGATGAGAACTAAAATCACTTAATGCATTTAAAGAGGAACATATTCTTATAATAAACTATTTATATACATATTTAAATATTTTTAAATGTATAAAGAAACAAAAATACAGCCACAAAACTCAAAAATAATTTAATTTTATTAATATTTTGTTCACAATATTCTTTGCCTATCTGACATCACCTGTTATCTCTTTAAATTTCATATCTATGCTTAAATGAGTGAGTAATAATATGAAGTAATAGAATTTGTTTGAATGTCTGATTCATCACAAGTCAAACATTAAACATGCTTATAAATTTTGGAAATATTCAAAATAATGCTTCAAGTAGAATATCATTTATATCTAGATTATCATCATAAGAAAATACTCAGCAGTAAAAAAAACAATGATATCACGGAATTTGCAAGCAAATGGATGGAACTAGAACATATCATGAACATATTAGAACATATTACCCTGAGTGAGGTAACCCAGACTCAGAAGGATAAACATGGTATGTACTCGCTCATAAGTGGATACTAGATGTAAAGCATAGAATAGCCAGACTACAATCCAGAGCTACAGACAAGCTAGTTAACAAGGAGGACCCAAAGAGGGACTCATGTATCACCCTGGGAGGGGGAAATAGATGAGATCTCAATGAGTAAACTGGGGTGAGGTATGAGCAATGGAGGGTAGGGGATGTGGAATGAGAACATAAGGGAACATGATGGTCGAGCTGGAACAGGGATGGAGTGGGAGAGCAGTGAAAGAGATACCTTGATAGAGAGAGACATCATGGGAATAGGGAGAAACTGGGTGCTAGAGAAGTTCCCAGGAATCCACAAAGATGACCCCAGCTTAGACTGCTAGCAATAGTGGAGAGGATGCCTGAACTGGCTTACAGCAGTAATCAGATCAGTGAATACCCTAACTGTCATCATAGAGCCTTTCTCCAGTAACTGATGGAGCAGATGCAGAGATCCACAGTCAAACACCAGTCCAAGCTTCCGGAGTCCAGTTGAAGAGAGAGAAGAGAGATTCTATGAGCAAGGGGTATCAAGATCATGATGGGCAAACCTACAGAGTCAAACAAACCACACCAGTGGGAACTCACAAAATTTAGGACAACACCTGTAGAGCCTCCTTGGAACTGGACTAGGCCCTCTTCATAAGCAAGACAATTGTGTAGCTTAATCTGCTTAAGGGGCCCCCAGGCAGTAGTATCAGGATGCATCCCTGTTACATGAGTGAGCTTTATGAAGCCCACTACCTATGGTGAGACACCTTGCACAGCCTTGGTGGGAAGGGGCTTGGACCTGCCTCTACTGAAAATACCAGGCTTTGCTGACTCCCTATGGGAAGCCTTACCTTCTTGTAGGAGGGAATGGGGGTTGGGTTGCAGAGGCTGGGGAGGCAGGAGGAGGGAAGAGGGGTATCTGTGATTGGTATGTAAAATGAATAAAAAAATTCTTAATAAAATATATATATAGTTTTTCTTACCTCATACTTGAAGCTACAACATTTTACATTTCCTAAGTTTCTTTTTCAGAAAATTATCCCAGATAATTGAGAAATGTATGTTTTTGTGCTTAGCATTATCCAGTCACTAAAATAAGAAGACATGAATAAGAATTTCACTTTGATCTTAGAGAAAAAGCTAACTACATAGTAATGAGCTAACACCTTTCATTAAATAAATGGCTTATCCTAATTTTCAAGTCTACCAAATGCACTCATTGAGGTTTTGTTCTTTAATAGTCATTATAGTGCCAATTTGTGAGTTTTTCTGTTATTTTTCTTTATGATGACCCAATGAATCATTTGATAGGTAAAGAAGCTTAGCCTACTTACCCAGAGACAAGAATTCCTTGTCTAAAAATATAATTTTGAAAATATTAAATGCTAGTATAGAATAAATTATTATATAGACTTAACATAAACTAACATCATGTGACTTAAGCAATAGGCAAGTATCTTCCTATAGTTCTGGAGGCTAAAACTTGTAGATCTATGTATTAACATAGGGTAATGGTGGGATGTCTTAGCTGATTATTAGGTGTGTACAATTTTGTCATATGTTCTTATGCTTTTACTTAGTATAGGAGGGTAGAAGGAAAAGGATCCAGAAAGGCACACACATAGGGAAAGAGGAAGAGAGAGACAGAGAGAGACTATTGTCTTTCTTAAAAGACACAAACATGTCAGATTGACCCATACTCTGGATTTTTAATCTCACTTAACATTAATCATCTCTATTGAGTGTAGTTATTCTAGTTCTCAAAAATAAAATAGACACCAGTACCCTGTGCACAGAGGAGAATAACCTTGATTCTTATACAAATGATATATACATTACTTTCCTGGTCACTATTCAATTCCTTATTACTAACACCTTTTTGATTGGATGTGGTAGAATCCCACAGTCTGGCATTCTTTTTCTTTCTTTTTCTAATTTTTTGGTTTCTGTTTTTTAAGTAGTCTATTTGCATACCCCTTCTTGGATTCTGTTGAGATGAGTGGCTAGGCTCATGAGCTGTTCACATGATTTAAACTTGTGCAGGCCCACTCAGTGTTAGCTTCAAACACAGTCTCATTGTTTGCAAGATAAAAAGGAATGGGAATGTCCAAGCCTGCAAGTTCTCTCGGGACAGGAAGGTTAGGCCCCTGCAGATAAAGTGGTAGAGTGTGAATATCCCCAATCCAAACAGAAGTAAGAAGGGATGGTGAGTTTACGGTAAGCCTAAAGGAAGTACACATCTTACATCCTCCAGGCCTCTATTTGGGCTCTGGGGCACATTGTGCTATAACTTTACTTTGAGCACTTTTCTTTCTCATAACCTTTATGCTCAAGTCTATATTAACCATAACTATTGTTCTGGCTTGTCACTGTAGGAGCTAATCTTAGAGATTCACGAATTGAGTGTTGAAAAGAATTTCATGGGCTGGAGAGATGACTCAGGGGTTAAGAGCGCTGGCTCTTCTTCCAGAGGACTGGAGTTCAATTCTCAGCATCCACATGGCAGCTCACACCTGTCTGTAACTCCAGTTTCAGGGGACCCCCTCCACCCATGGCAAAAACACAAATGCATATAAGAACAAAATAAAATATATTTTTAAAAAAGATGCCTTTCTTTAAAAAAAATTTATTTGGACTGAATTGAGCTCCCTTTAGGGATCTACCAGGTTCATCATACCATAGCACATACCGTAGCTCTAAATTGAGCTATATGGCTGACATTTAATTTAATGCAAACAAGAAATATTATTAGATTTAATCCACTTTATAATTTTATTTTGCAAATTGAATTATTTTTGAGTAAATTGTAAGAATCAATCTTACAGCTGATTTAACTACATAACTTCATCAAAAAATAAAAAAAAAAAGAAAAAAGAAAAAGAAAGTAAAAAGGAAAAAAAAAATGTGGAATGTACCAATCCTCAACACTGTCCATTCCTCATAAATGACACAATCACAATTATATACAATTAAATTTCCCAAGGAGCAGTCATGTATGTATTTCTACCATGGTTTCTGCTTTAATATTCTGTTTTGATGAACAAAGAATGGTGTTTAAAGAATATTTTTGAAATTCATCTTCAAAATCTTGCAATAGCTGTCAGTTGAAAAAAGGAGGAAGCTAGTTTTATAGAAGCTACGCCTTTGCCAAATTTTGTATATTTGCAAAGCAAAATAACAAAGCAATTGGCTAGTTATTTTTTTAAACACTGAAACGTTATGAAATAGTTGCAGTAAATTAACATAGTGAATTATTTGACAGTGAAGATTGATACTTCCTCATTTTTAGCCTAGGGACTGTTTGTTTTATTCATTACATTTCAAACCCAATGAAACTTTTCAGACTATGAAGGTTGCAGCAATCACTACTGGAAGCTATCGTGGAAAAAAAAAAAAACACATTAAAGTAACTTAGTCTAGGAAGTTTTCAGGTGTTGATTCATCTGTTTACACAGAAATGTAAAGGTACTAAGCAATGAGTAGCTAAAGTTAAGTTGTTTTTAAATTTGTTTTGTCCATTTCTCAGATTTACTCATTGGAGATACAATGAAAATAATATGCTCTGGGATATTCTGAATTACAATAACAACTCTCTTTCAGGAGCTTGTTTCTACTTTAAAGATTCTGAAGATCAACATTAATTACAGCTCAAGGTTGAGAGTACTATGACATTAAACATTAACTAATTAAAGAATTAATACATCAAATATGTTCCAAGGACCAAAGAAAAGAAATGATATTTGCCCAAAATCCACAAATGGGTTAATAGAAATAGTTTAAGTAGATAAATAAGTCAAGGATCAGGTAATTCTAATATAATGTGTCTTAAAAATGTGATATCTATCAATATAATTGCCCTAAAATGAAATATTTCAGCTCAGCATAAATTTTAGATTGAGTATATGTGATTTTGTTCATAAGAAACACGAGCTTCAGTGGTTACAAACACCAACTGTCAATTTTCCAGCACCTACATGGCAGCTCAGGAGGATCTGACACCCTCACAAAGACATACATGCAGTCAAAACATCAATGCACATGAAATACAATAAAATTAAAATAATTTTTAAAAAAGAAATATGAGCTTAACATAAAAAGCACATTAAGATTTTGTCTCAAGTAGAGTAACACACACACACACACACACACACACACACACACACGCACGCACGCAAACACGCAAACACGCACGCAAACACCACTACCTTAGTGTTTCAAATTTGTCATGTCCTACATTCACCACATCTAATATTACTATGTTCAGTCTAATGGCAGACAGCTCTACTTACACCACTTCAAAACGATATAGGATTCCACACACCAATGCCACCTTCCATAACCAACTGCAGTTCCCTTTCAAGACCAAGTGATGGATGTATTTTAGTGTTTGTATATTCTCAACCTTTTAAAATTTCTAATTCAACCATGTCATGTTGTTACATTCCTTTCTTCCTTCTACACATCTGAGATATCTATAATATTTTTCATAACTAGTAATTAAAGCAATGTAAGACTATAGGATAACTAATGTTGTATTTAACAAAATTAACATCTCCAGGTGTAAGAGGCACCAATGGCTTATGCCTAAATTCCTTCTCTGCTTTAAAAATCACTAAATTGTAGATGTGTCAGTGTCTACTCTTGGAGTTTTAGCTGAGATCAGACAGAAAAGAAAGTCAAGGCAATGATACAAACAAGTGAAATAGTAGAACATTGTTAACTCTGGGCAACTGCAAACTTACTAATACCCACGAAGTTTTAGTCCCAGAACAGAGTGGTCAGATCATTTGGTTATTACAGAAGGTATAATGTACCAACATCCAAACAAAGAAAATGAAGTGTACGTATCAGTGTCAAAGAATATATTTTACAAAATAATGTCATTAGAGATAAAGGGGAGAACTGTACAATGAAAACCACAGTCAACTCATCCTGACTATTGTATTCTTGAGCCATTATATTTTGAAATAAGTGAAACAAAAATAACAGAACTGCAAGAATAAATATATAAATACACCACTGTAGTTGAAAATTTCAATATACTTCTGTAAATGATAAAAAAAGCATGCAAACCTATCAAAGTATGAAGTAGTTATCATTTTATTATTACAAGAAAACAGTCTCAGAAGTCTCAGAAGATCTGACCTGGTCTCAGCAGACATATACTTCTGGAATTTTATTTGAAACCTATTTTTTCTGACTCAAAGCATAGTGCTTTACTCAGCAATAGAACGGTTTGAATGACTCCTTCAATTATCTCAAATCCAATGCATACTTACATACCACCATGAAAGTAGGATATTAGTGTTGTGTAATAATCTCGGGTCATGAGGAATTGAGTCAGGCTGTATTGGGCACTAGTCTCAAGCCATAAAGAATTGCTCAACCCCAGCCTGACTGGTCTACTTCCCCCCCAGAAGCAATATGCCTGAGTGATGAAACCAACTCACCCTGTTCTCAGTCAAACCACAAAAAAAGGCTGTAACTTCTTACTGGACACGTATGTGTGTTTGTGTGTGTGTGTGTGTGTGTGTGTGTGTGTGTGTATGCTGGTATATATGTGTGCTTGTATGTGAGTGTTTATGTGTGTGTGTATGTGTGTGTACATGCTGGCATGTGAGTGTGTGTGCTGGTGTGTGTGTTTGTGTATGTGTGCTGTTATATTGAGTGTGTGTGTGTATACATGCTGGTGTGTGAGTGTGTGTGTTTGTGTATGTGTGTTATGAGAGTGTGGGTGTGTGCATGCTGGTGTGTGTGTGTGCTGGTATGTGAGTGTGTATGTGTACATGCTGGTGTGTGATTGTGTGTGCTGGTGTGTGAGTGTGTGTTTGTGTATGTGTGCTGTTATGTAAGTATGTGTGTGTGCATGCTGTTGTGTCAGTGTGTCTGTGTGTTTGCATGTTAGTGTGTGTGTGTGTGTGTGTGTGTTTACTAACCCCTCAAAAGTTGTTTCAACTTCATTCCTTGCAAAGGTTGGGGCCTCTTGCTCTTCCAATAATGCAACTCAGTTGAGATTAAACCTGTTTTTTTCTCTTCCTCATTATTTTTATATTTAGCATTACTTTTATAATTTAACATTAAAACATACAGACCCAGTCACAACTAGTCACATATTCAGAAATGTTGAAGACCATACCTAAAATGTTCTCTTTTTGAAAATTGTTTTAAATGTTATGGGTCTATAGTATATAGAATTAAAGTGTATGATGAGATTCTTACTTTTGAGAAGTTAGTGTTGAACCATATCTCTCATCTTAAAGAGAATAAGAGATAGTTTATTCTGAAACCATTTTGAGTGACAGTTGTTACGGAATAAAATCCCACAGACCACTCAGCATGACCAAAGTTTGAGTTGACAGTCTGTATCAAATCTGGAGACTGCCGGAGATATACTTCTCATAGAGCAGCCCTGAATGCATATTAGAGGGAGTTTTTAGAGACAAAGAACATGGAAAAACTATATCCTGGTTGGCAGCTGCAAGGGGGAGCAAACAAGCAGTTTAACAAGAACAGAGATCATGCAATTAGCTGGGGGCATTTGAACCCTTAGTTTCTGGAACAGAGTTGAGGGCTTTTCATGGGACTTTTCAGGGGAGAGGGTAGAAACCAAAGATGGCCTCAGCTGAGTCAAGATGGAGAAACCTTTACCCTGTTACAGTCATGGTCTGGGAGCACATATTTAGGTTACTGCAAATTCCCTGTTCCAATGTAGAAGCAGTTTCATGAAGTTTTCATAATTTCACAGAACAAAGTCATAAATCAAAGCAAGTTTGAAATACACTGATGGATGCATGAAACAGAAGGGTACACCAAGATAGGAAATATTTTATTTTTATGGGCCTATGATGCAACCTGATGGCCTTCTGAACTTTTGCATTAACAGAAGCTAGGATCCCCTAAAGATGTTGTCATTCTCAAATTGCCCTTGGCTCAAATGTTGACAGTTGCTGTCCAAATTGGATAATCAGGTCAGAGAAAAAGTGACTGCCAAACTTAGTCAAGACACGGCAGCACAGAACTTCATAAATCGTGCTTCACAGAAAAGTCTGTCAGGTATTCTAGTACTGTAGGCCAAAGATGGATACCCCAATGTTGCAGAGGAACCTTGGGTAATTGTCCAGGCAGCCAGCTGTCTTTGTCATTTCTTAATTTTAGAAGTTGTTTGCTCTGCACTGCCTGTTGATTCAGGTAATATTATATCTTTCTCAGACCTCTGATGGAGTTGAAGACTAGATAGTTATGGTTATAGTCCTCCTTGTTACCAGACTCAGAAAAGAACTCATTAAAGTGGTGTAAAGTGTATAAAATTGAGAGACATCAAAAGATAGTTTTAGATTGGTAATGTGAGTTAAGATAGAAGGCGAATTAAGTACAACACTTTGGACTCATCAAGATAGGATAGAAAATGGATAATTTCTCTGAATTTGTCAAATGCTAATGGACTAGACATTGTTACTGTAAGTATTGCCTGTATATATTTGTATATAGTTATTGTATAGTTTTTCTATGCAAAACCTTTGCTTTTTGTTTAGACAGAAAGGAGGAAGTGTATGATATTTTGTTTATGTTCTGACATATAAGGTTGCCTGGAGATCAGAGGGCAGAGCAAACCACTAGCTAATCATAGAGGCCAGGCAGTGGTGGCACATACCTTAAATCCCATCATATGGGAGGAGGAAGCAGGAAGTTCAGGAGTTCAAGGCCATCCTGGGCTACATGAGATTGGACCAGTCTAAAAGAGAAACAGATCTGGGTGGTGGTGGTGTACCTTATATTTTAATGAAAGACCATTTCAAAATATGTTATATCAATATTCTTTTCTAATGAATGTTTAACCAGTATCATTGCATACCACATTATCTGTAGATTTTTATTGGTTTGAAGATATTTATTAATATATTTCTGTAAAATCTGAACTTTTTTGCTTTTTATAAAAATATTTTGAGTCCTTGAGCACATTATCGTGTTCTAAATTTCTCCAAAAATAATTATTCCTATGTAGTGGGTAGCCATTCCAGCTCTGATCTGGAAGTTCTAGCCCCCATTGAGGCTTCGGTAACTGCCAAGCCTACAAGGCGGGGCCAAGAGAGGACCCTGAAAACCCGAGATCCGGATGTGCTGGCTCTCTTGGTTCCTGGACCCTAGATGCTGGAGGGAGACCAAGCACAGTTCTCCAGAGAACACCTCTGGACTGTGCTACGCCTTTCCCAGACTTTGTAAAATATCCATTCACTTGTAAGTTACCCCTCAAAATAAACCTCCCTTTTAACTACATGGAATGGCCTTAATAATTTCACCAATATTCCTATTCCACAGATCCAGAGTTGAGTCAATTTCAACAATAATTTAAAATTACCATTTCTTATAGAAATAGTTATGGAATGCCTACCCTAATACAGTGTTTTAAGATGGTGCCATTACAAGAATAAAGACAGAAAAAGGAACTGTTATGTTGATTATTCTTTAATGTAACACATATATGTTTTATTCTCTCCCTCTGCACCTATTCTAGCCATAGAATAAGACAAATGAGATAAAGCCTTAGGGCTTCTATACAGAAAAATACCATAAGTCAGATATTCCATTCATTGTTTGCATTGAAATATTTAAGCTAATGTCCTTATAGTGCCAATTAGAGTTGACTTAACTGCCTGCAGCTTTACCTGAAGGCTATGTTCTAGCTTTATGTTATCTGTAATACTGACTCATCTTTTTTAAACAGAAATATTTTTAGTTAAACTTGATCTATTTTTAATTGGCACCTGATAAACAGACTTAGAGTAAGCATATTTAGTTTTGGATAATCTCAGGGTGTGATGATGCCAAGATACAACCATAAATGCATCCAGTCTTCTGGCTGTAAATAAACAGACCACAGCCCCTACTGTAGAGAGTTACAATCATATAGCAATATTATTCACTGGTCCTCCATTTCTAGGGTTCTTTTTTTGGGAAAAACCTTTTATTTTTCTAAATTTAACTTTGCACAGATATAAATCATTCCAAGTTCAATTCAGAGTTTGAAAATATATGTTCTAGTATGCCTTGCTTTTCAGAAATATTACTCATTGTATATATTTCATATTTTAACTCTCATAAACTATAGGTTTTTTTAATGCTATTTAACCACATAGAAAGGGGTAACTCATAATCAAGTATGGTGACACATGCCTTTAATCCAAGCATTTGGGAGGCAGAGGTAGGCAGATCTCTGAGTTTGAGAAAAAAAGAAAGAAAGAAAGAGAGAAAGGAAGGAAGGAAGGGAAAGAAAGAAAGAAAGAAAGAAAGAAAGAAAGAAAGAAAGAAAAGAAAAGAAAAGAAGGAAGGAAGAAGGGAAAAAAGAAAGACAGACAGGAAAGAAGGAAGAAAGGAAGGAAGGAAGGAAAGGAAGGGACAACCTTCCCTGTAGTTCTTAAAATAATGTTAAACATTTTTTCTTCTGTTTTAGCTGAAGTGTAATTGACAAATAAAACCATACGTTGTGGTGGCTTGATGAGAATGCCCACCATAGGCTCATTCTTAGTCTCCAGTCCATGAACTGCTTGGAAGGGTTAGTAGGTACAGCCTTGTTGGAGCATGTGTTTGCAGAGTTGTGTTGTGTCTCTGGGGGTGGGCTTTGAGGTTTCAAAAGCCCAAGTCAGCACCAGTCTCTCTCTCTCTCTCTCTCTCTCTCTCTCTCTCTCTCTCTCTCTCTCTCTCTCTCTCTCTCTCTCTCTCTCTCCTTCTTCTCTCTGCTTACCTGCCTGTGGATCAGAATGTAAAACTCTCAAGTACTACTCCTGCATTGTGAGAAATTCAATTTCAGAGATAGAATCCACCATGAAAAGTTTCCTCATTATGAGTATTCATATTAAATCTGAAAATTTGAATCACTTGGTACAATTATTACCTTAATATATTTGTGAGTTTTTTTTATATTTATGACCATTCACAAAAAAAGAATGAAAGAAAAAACACCAGCACCTTTTCAACCCATATTTGACTTAAAAACAATGTACTACTCAATAATTTTTTCTCAGCTAGATGTAATTATTAACTCAACATTTTCTAGAATCACCATGGACATTGATCTCTGGGTATTTTGCGAGGGATTTTCTGAATTACATCAATTGAAGCAGGGAGACTCACTTTAAATGTGGGTGGTGGCATTTCATTGGTTGGGGTACTAGGTCACATTAAAAGGGGAAATGGATTTGAGCATGATCACTCATTTACTTCCTCCTTGTGAAAGAATGTGACTAGATGCCTCATGCTCCAGATGTCATGCCTTGCCCAGCATGATTGAACAATCCCCTCAAAAAATAAGCCAAAAATAACCCCTTTATTCCTTAAGTTGCTTAAGACAGATATTTTGTCACAGCTATAAGAAAAGTAAGTAACATAGAAACTGGTATCAGAAGTCATGATGCTGTGATAAACCTGACCATATGGTCCTTAAGACTTTGCAACTGGTTTGCAGGAAGAATATGGAAGGTTTGAACCTATGAGCCAAAGAAACACGAAATGCAATAAGTGAACAGTGTTAAATAGGCCACTCTGGCATCAGCATGAGGGAAAGGATGCGAAAGAGATGTGGACCGTGGAAAGACACTCATGAGGTTTAAGAAGAGAATTAGAACTACATCAGAAACTGAGTGAGGCCATTTCTGATACATTTTTAAAAAGAATCTGCCCATGTCCTTAGAACTTGGATTCGACTAAAGTAAAAAGAGGTAGAATTTTTTTTTTTGAATGCAGGAAATTTCAGGACACCATACATTCAAGCTGTAGCAAGACATTGTTTTTATTTAGATCCACAGTGAGAGCGAGCATCAAGTGGAGCGAACAGATGTGAAAATCTAGTTTGGTTGCTGATGGCAGGTGTGTGAGCAACTTTCACACTCTGGACAAGAAGTGCGTAGATAACAAGAATCTGCAGAGGTGAAGACAGTAGTGCCCTTAAAGAGAAACCTCACCCTCCTCACTAGAATAGAAGTGTCCCAAGGGCAGAATCCGACCATCACAATTTCCAACTTGTTTAAATGTAAATACACCTGAAAGGAGAGAGTCTCAAATGAGAATGCTGCTGAGGATTTCTGCTCAACAGAAACTGCCTAGAGACATGCTTCTTCGGTGTTAACCCACAGAACTTGATGAAACTGAGGTCCAAGAGTGCCAGGCTCAAACTCTACTACAGTGTCATCATCTTTGTGGTGCTGGTCCCAAAGGCATGCAAGATAAAGTATTGAGGGGGTCAGGGAACCTGGCTCTCTGGTTTGTGTTGGAAATCAGTGAGCATAGGCAATGCATGGCAGAGTTGACAAGGAGGCCTTGAATAAAGAAAACCGCTATGTTGCAGTGGAAATCTCAAGGTAATACATTTCAGGACCAAGGAACACCTTTCAAGGAAAGCTGAGGGCCTTCAGTAGACCTGGTCCAAGGAAAGCTGAAGACCTAAAGTGTACAAACTGATGACATCAGTGCTCCATAGTCTGGGAGGGGTTTTATGGTAGATATGAGAGAGAGAACAGCAAGAGGCCTCTGGAAGAGTCCAGAGAGGGAAAGAGGTAGACTGAGCATGGCCACCAGACTGGACATGGCCAGGGCTATCTGTGACAGAAGGGAGGATAGCAGGGAATAGAGACAGAGAAAAACACAGGGAGAGAAAGAGGAGCAGAGCATAGATCAAGAGAGGAATATATAGAAAGGGAGAGGGAACACATCCAGGGTAACAGGGTTAAAAAGAAACTGATTAGCTGTGGGGTGGGAAGACTGAGCTGGAGGAAATTTAGGGTAGTGGGAGAAGTAAGAAGGGCTGGGACGCTAGCACAGATTTGGATTTTGAAAATGTAAAAGGTACTTGAGATACTGAGTGAGCCTGGAGGTCAGCATGAGCTTTGCTGTGCTAATAGGCTCCACCGGCAGCCATATGTCCCTTCTGCCAGAGGTCAGGGAAATGACTCCTTTGGTAGAAGGGAACAGGCTTCACAAGTTCCTGAGGAATGCTAGACTGTATTTAACTGCCAGAAATCCTCCTATAGTCCATGTTGAACTTATTTCTGGATATTTGGATTGCCCTTTAGAGCTTGGGGAATTGGAATTTCCTTTAAACCTGACATTATCTGGTCTAAGAGAGGTATTGTATATGTTACAGGAATTAAAAACAAACAAATGAACAAACAAACAAACAAAAAAACAAAAAAACAGAATGAGTGGAGCTACTCAACTCCTTGAGATCCCAGATGTTTCCATCACAAGACTTATAGATCTAACATAGAGCTACAGGATTTGGTGCTTGTCCTGCTGGGTACTGTGGAAGGATCCTTTTGTACACCGTGAAGAAGTATTGCTCTCATTGTTAATAAAAGGCTGATTGGCTGACAGCGAGGCCAGAGAAAATGCTGGTGAGAAGGGCGGAGCCAGAGGAGCGAAGAGACACAGAGTAACCAGGACAGGAGGTACATGGGGTAAGGGAGCCTCAGGGAAGCACATAGATTAGTAGGAATGAGTTAAGTCATAAAAATGAGTTTAAAATAAGCCTAAGCTACTGGCTGGGCATTTATAATTTATAATAAGTCTCAGTGTGGTTATTTGGGGAGCCGGTGGTGCTGATAAAAATCTCTGCCTACATCTGAGTTTCATCCTTATTTTGATCTCATATATCTTTGTTTTGCCATCAGTAATTCCTTTTGGAACTGTGACATTTACTCTATGGCATTGTACATTGGAAATATGTAGCTGGTTTTGATTGTACAGGAGGTAACAGTTAAGAGAGTACCAAAATCTCAGAGAGGATTCTTCCCTTATACTTTAAAAGAATATGTACATTTTTAAAAATTCTGCAGACTTTTGAAGTTGCAATAAGTTCGTGAGATGACCACAAGGCCATTTTGACAAGAGGAAAAAAAAATTGTGTCTTAAAAGTGATATGTTTAGGAGCCAAGTAAACAGAGGGTAGTTTATATTGAGTGCAAGCTGAATGTATCCAGACCCACTTAGGAGGCACATCACTGGGCATGTTTGTGAGGATTGCCTGAATTATATTAGTTGAGGTAAATAAATCTATCATAGATGTTGGTGGCACCATTTCATGGGTTGGAGTTCTAAACCACACAGAAAAGGTGAAGGCTATCAGCCCGTGGACATTCAACATTACCCACTTTATGATTGAGGATGCAATGTGAGCAGCAGCCGGCCGCCCCGATGCAGCTCATTCACACAGGCTCCCATGGTTTTCCCATCATGATGGAATGACAGTCTGAAAATAAAAGCCCCTCCCCCCAAAAAATCCACTGTTTTTCAAGTTGTTTTGTTCATAGCAACCAAAAAGAAACCAATACAGTAGGCGCTCAAGATATATTCCCTCAAAACAGAAATTACTATGTAGGCATTTCTTAATCCAATTAAGCAAGGTACAATTTTCGGAGTTAATAATATTGAGACATTTACATTTATAATTTCTATTACAAAATCACAATGTTCAGTGACCTGAAAAAGAAACATACTTCATAAAGTGAAGGATGAAAGTAATTTTATTACATTAAGGACAGAATTTAATTTTGTTGAAAATAGGTATAATTTATTTAAGTATTAGATTTCATTATCGATTTTAATTAAAATATGAAAATCAAAAGAATATATGTCACTAGTAAAGAAAAATGAACTTAAAATCATTACAATTAATTTTCTTAGATTAATGTAATGGATTCCAAAAATATTATGCTCATTGCCTATTTATCTTAACTGTAATGTGAATGGTAAAGACAGTTGTTTGGTCCCAAAGAAACCCAGGGCAAGTCTCACTCAGTCCCTGTGCCTCCTCCTAGCTCTTCTCACTCTCACCCCTACCCTAAACCCCTCCAGCCCGGGTACTGGTGAGGCTTCACTTTCTCCAGTCTCTGAATGCTATACAACCTTAGCTGTTTATGCCATGTGGTCTCTCGGTCTCTTGGCCTCTTGGCCTCTGGCTGGCTCCGTTCCTGGATCTCTCTTGGTCCACTTGCCCAGCTCCTCTCCTCTTCCTCTCTTCAGTCCACTCTCCTGTCTCATAGCCTGGTTCAGTTGTCTGGCCATGTTCAGTCTGGAACCTTCCAGATGCCTCTGGATGTGCTCTCCTTCATATCTACAATAAAACTTTTCCCCAGCTACACCTAGGTGCCATTATGTCCTCTTTTTTCATTCAACTGTCATAATAGTAGCATTTTTCTTAAACAAAAGTAAAGTTTTAGGTGTATATTTACATTTATATTAAGTATAAATATTTTCAAAATATTTATATGACCATATTTCTTTAGAAAATTTAGAACTATTGTTACAGGGCAAGACAGTTAAGAGGTTCCTCCATCTTGTATTCTTGCTGAGGTCATTTAAAGTTTAACTAGAATTTGATGTCCTTGATAGAGAATTGCATGGAAAATTGTCCAACTCTATTCTAGGTACCTGAGGTCAAGATTCCTGGTTAATTTAACCTAGCTTCCATTAAACTGCCTGCTTGGGCAAACCTCCAAATGAGCTAACAGCTTACCTTAGCTTCTTGTGCAGAACCCTTCTGGCTAACCATTTAGCTTCTTTCAAATTGTTTGCTTATGCCAAGCATCCAATGCAGCTGCAGAGCAAGATGCCAGGATGTAGTTTTTGCCTTAAAAAAAACCCATGCTTTGTACATTTGGTGCTACACTTAAGACTCCAACACCTGAATGTACTCCCTGCCAGCTGGAATAAAGACTTTCAATTGACGATAAACTGTCCGAATGGTTGTCTCTGGTGGGTTCCCCATTATGCTATGCTATTTTGAATGTGTATTGTGGAGAGGAGACATGGTGGATTAGAAATCAAGACATTCCTAAATTTCCCAGACTAACAAGACAAGAGGTTCCTAGCAGCAGGTACAGGAGGGATAGTGTGGAAAAACATGAGAGTACAGTAGTAAAGAAAACACAGTAGACTAATTGAAATCCAAGAATATTGTACTTTAGATTTTCAAATAAAGAAACAACAGTAACTCTGGGGACTGAACAGCACAGCAGGGATGATGGTAAGTCTTCTTCATTTGAGCTTCAAGAAAAAAGGGAAGGAAGCCTCTGCAAGATCCACTGTGCTGAGCAGTGGTCACAAGGTCCTCTGGGAGGATCTGACTGCTCTTATTAGCTGAATTAATACACGTCAAGCTGTTTTCAAAAAACAAATTTCAAAATGCATTGCTACTCATAGACAAATGCTACTCTTCGTTCTAATAGAAGAAACTTCTCATGATAACTGTCAGAAAATCCCAAGCTACTCAGGATGAGTAGCTTAAATAAAGGTCCAGTGTTCATACCTAAACAGGATATTCACACCACCCAATCTAATGCTCTCCCTCCCTGAAAAAGAGCCAAAAAATAAAGGGAAAAACTCTGAAAAGCTATCTTCTGGGCACGACATAAACAGGACATTAAGGATGTCACAACAGCGGCTGCCTGCAGTGGGACTTCACAAGTCTGGACCTGCCAACAATCAATCACAGACTGGAGAGAGGCCCTTATAGCCCTACTCCTCCCTGCTTAGCTATGAGCTCTTGATGGATTCTGTGGGGAGGGAAGACATTGTCTTTGATTGTGTATCCATGGATGATGCCAGTATGATCCAGTGGATAGCTCCACACCAATGATCATGTGGGTGGCCCTGGTGAAGCTTACCTGGTCTCAGGGGAAAACAAGACAACATAGGTGTGGGCAGAACTGTGTGGCTTCAGTAATAGGAAAAGGAAGGAGAGAACAAAGGGTGACAGCAGCAGTCATCAAACTGTCCTATGTATATGTCTGGAATCATCAATGAACAACTTTAATAAAAGATTAGAAAAGAACTGGATACTTTAAACTCAGGGAAAAACTAGAAAGCAAATAAAAGCTATTCATTACTAATAAACCAGAATTACAAAAGATATGCAACTAAATTCTACATATAGAACAGAAAGAATTATATACACAAACACTAGGACAATAAATAAATCATAAAAAAATAAAAACGCATCCTTCATCATGTCAGTCCTGTTTGTTCACAATGGTAAGAATAGTTAATGAAACCACCAAAACACAGACCTACTGATAGGTAACATCCATGAACTATTGTTTTGCATAGGGATGTGCCCCACAGATGGCTAGGGGTGACTGACTACTCAGTCACCAGATGGTACTGTTATTTGGGGGGATGGGACACCACTAGCAAGCAGACCTCTTGGTACACACCTTTGAATGCTGTGCCTGGTCCTTGACATTTTCAATATTTCCCAACCTATCACGAGGGGGAAATTATCCTCCTTCAAACACTCCAGCTAGTGTTAAGCTTTGCTCAGCTACACAGGGTCAAGCAATCACAACATGCGCCCACTGAGGAAAAAAAAATATTTTCTCTCTTAAGATGATTCTTTCCATATGTTGGTTATAGTTATGTGACAGCAACTTTCACAGGAACTATATTTAAAACTTCTCAGAAAAAAGGAAATAAAAATACTTGCTAAAATGTGTTACACCTAATGAAGGCTTGCAGCTATGTGACTACATTAAAAATCGCATCACAGATAAATAGCCTGATCATACAAGCAGGTCTCATAAAACTATACAGAATATAAAAAGAAATAAAGTTCATAAGATAAATGCAAAAGTAGTTGAAGGAAGGAAATAATAAATACTGGAGTTGAATTAATAGAGTATCAGTAAAAGAAAAATGATGGGAAACTTTGAAACTCTTAGCATTTGGTTTAAGCAACAATTTTCTGAGTCAAATTCCACGAGCAAGAACTGACAGTGGCATCAAAAGCACAACGTTTCTTAAAAGCAAGTGAAACAACGAATGCAGTAAAAAGATTGCCTAGAGATGGAAGCAAGTCCGACACCTGTTCAACTGACGGGATTAGATGCAGACTATACAGAGTCCAATATATTAAAGAGAAAGAACAAAAAAAAAAAATCTAAATATCAAGTAGGCAAATGGACAAAGTAGACAATTTTCAAATAATGAGCAAATATCTAGTAATTTCACTAACAAAATTCAGTATCTTTAGTTATAAGGGAAAAAAATAGAAAGGAAAAAAAAAAAAAAATTGAGATTCCATGTCAACCCGGATAAAAGGACTATCTTCAAGAAAACAACCCTGTCTCGAAAAAAACAACCCCCCCCCGAAAAAAGAAAACAATTTATAATCAATGCTGATTAGTGTATGGGCTGAAAAGAAATCTGCATTGTTAGTGGTCCAACAATTGTAAAACATCCACTATGGATGATCCCCCAATTAATTTAAAACTAGAAATGTTGTATGATGTTTCTACCACATCTGGGAATATGCTCTCCATATCCCAGTTAACTTATTGTAGAGATCCTCACATATACATACTTATCATGGAACTATAAGCAATAGAGAAGTCATGGTATCTGCTTAAATTCTCAAGAATTGATGAACTGGTAAATTCTGTGTACATGGAACCCATGAATGCTTCAGTAGCTGAAAAGATATCACTGTTTCTTGGTGGTGAGTCATTAAGAGAAAAAATTAAATATTTTATGACTTTTTAAGTGAGAAAACTAGTCTGACTTTTGTTATAATTGGATCTTGACATGTTTCCTACTAATTCTACATATTTTAAGTTATTAGATTATCTTGAGCCATTGTGAACTGCAATAGAAGGTGTCCCTCCTTACTAAAATACTAGCTTATGACTAAACTTTAAAGTTCACATTTCTATTCTACCATGCATTAGCTATTTTACATTTAATTTTAGTTATAATTTTATTAATAACAATAGACATGAATATTCAATTTTACTTAAATTTTTTCAAATGTATTTATATTCACTTCTCCCTGTTATCCAAAAGTTTCTCCAATACAATAATTAAGTAAACAACAAATGACTTTAGAAGAGTATTCAGCTGAAAATGTGGATCATGTACTTTAGATAATTAAAGATTGCTCATGTCAGAGATTGTCATCTTTAATTAATAATTTCTTAGAAATAGAACTGTGCCTGAATTAAAATTAAACACAAAATAATAAGCAAACAAACCCCAAACTTCATTGGCTGTTTTTCCTAATACCTTTTCTCTATACCCCTATTATTCAGTGTTTTGAACAGAAATGTACAGATTTTTGCTCCAGTCAGTTGGTCAACCTCTAGTGCCACAAGTAAGCTATGTGTCTAAGTTGTGTCAAAAGAATACACACTTGAGGGCCTTGGTTTATACACCTGTTCTTTGTTTATATGTGATTACAGGTTTCAAACATGATCTGATGCCATACTGAGATGGTATTTTAGGGATATTTCAAATCATGAGAGAAACATGAATTTCAAGTGATTATATTTCAGCCTATAGTAAAATTTGACCTTGTAGTTTCCCATAGAAACAGTCTCCCCAGTCTTCACAGCCATGAAACAATCACCTTTGAATATGCAACTTGATTCATAAATGATAAATATTTTTGCATGCAGTTAAACTGTCTTAACATGGTCTGGAATCTTCTGCTTTTGTGTATAAGGTGGAAACAACAATTGACATACAAACCAGAGTAAGTCAGTAAGCAGCATCCCTACATGGCCTTTGCATCAGCTCCCACCTCTAGAATCCTGCCTGTTTGAGTTCCTGTCCTGACTTCCATCAATGATTGAAAGACCCTAGCCCTTCAGGCTTACACCCCCAAGCCTCAGGAAAAGAGAAACTTCAAGCACCAGGAAATGAGAAACTAAAAATCTAGTTCCAAGGGCAACGTGACTCAGCCACTACTCAATCACCCCTGCCAAAATGTAACAATGTAAAGAGATTTCTGTTAAGAGATGTGCTCAACTGTGACTGGGATAGTTGCAGGTGTTACAGGAAGGACCACTGTGACCTTTGTGTAAACTCTACTCCCACCCTGATATCCCCCCTTGAGGTTTCAGGAAAAATGTACCTGTTGACGTAACTGTACCCCCTCTGTGATCACTCTATAACCAGACCATGATCTTGTGAAACGAAATTGTATGGGAATTGTAATCTTGTGGGTTTTGTGGGTTTTTCCTTTAAAAACCCCCATGTGGCTGCAATAAGATGTTCTTGCTCTCAGGACAAGAGTTTGCCCTTCTGTACAGAAGCTTCAAAAATAAATCCTCGTGCTTTTGCACCAACTGGACTGGAGTCTGGGTTCTTGGGGCGCCCTCTTGAGACCCTAAACTTTGGGGTCCAACATGATGAATAGTGCTGTGGAAGTGTAAGCCAAATAAACCCCAATTTGCTTTTTGGTCATGGTGCTTTGCTGAAGCAATAAAAATCCTAACAAAGACAAGTTGCTACCAGTGCAGAAGGGTATTGCTATGACAGACTTGACCAGGTTTTTAGGAGGATTGTGGAAGGACTTTGGAATGTTGGGCAAGAAAAGCCATGTTGAGAGTTCAGTTGGATATTTTGTGAGAGCTTGGAAGATAAGAATGTTGAGTGTAGTGCAGAGAATGGAGGCCTGGCCTGTGAATTTTCAGAGGGAGTTTAAAGACTTTATCATTGCTATTTGCTATTTTGACCCGTGATTCTGTTCTGGCCAGCTGGGGCTGAAGAGTCAGTTTTAATTAACAAGAGACCAGCCATAGAGGTGAAACCTTTATATTACTGGGACAACTGATGATGGTTAGCTGGAACTAAAAAGTTAGTGATGACTAGGAAGAGACCAGCATCACTGAGGTGAAGTCTTCTGGGAAGTGTTTCCTCAGGGTCATCACACACAAGCTGTGTTCCAGAAGCATTTGAGGTTGTACCTTGTGCTGGCAGCTGAACTTTGTAGTGTACAAGTCACTCCAGTAGTGTTGATTTTGCAGACATGAAGAGGTCATGGAGAGTAGCTGAAGCTTGGCACTGTGAGGAGTTAGGGGAGGACTTTAGAGAAGGTGCAGCCTTAGCGGCAGCTGAAGGCTCAGGACTAAAGGAGTTGTGCAAAGAGGTTTAGGCTTGGCATCGTGAAGAGAGCCTGTGAGAGGATATTGGTGAAGGTGCATCCCAGCATTTAGGAGATGCCAATACCACAGCCTCCAAGAACTGTACCAGCAGTGCAATGAAGCTGGCTGGACCCTAGAAAATAAGCTGTGTGTGCTGCAGAGGGCAGAGCTGTAGAAGTAACTCAAGCTCCTTGGAGGAGCCCAGACGATCATGAGTGAATTCCAGATAATTGGAAACTGGGTTATTTATACTCTTGGAGTTCGGTTTTGCTTGGTTCAGATTGTGTTTGTATCCTGATTCTTTCCTCTTGAAGAAGATATTTAATTTAATTTTAATTTTTATGGGAGCCCATAGATGAAAGACTGAATTTTTAAGAGAGATTTTGTATAT
Organism: Peromyscus leucopus; assembly: GCF_004664715.2. Lineage (NCBI taxonomy): Eukaryota > Metazoa > Chordata > Mammalia > Rodentia > Cricetidae > Peromyscus > Peromyscus leucopus. The sequence goes on from NC_051074.1 coordinate 12,339,484, forward strand.
TTAGAGAGAGTGGATATTTTAAAGACACTGAAAATTTAATTTCTTTGGATTCGTAAAGACTATGGGAATTTTAAAGTTATTTGTATTTTTAATGTGAGAACTTGGGGATGAATAGGAAAGGAAAGGTGTGGCTTAATAGTGATATGTTTGTGTGTTAAGTTGATAAAGGGTTAGTTGTACTGGCTGGTCTTGTGTCAACATGACACACAGTCTGGAGTTATCTGAAAGGAGGGAAACTCAATTGAGAAAATGCCTCCATAAGATCCAGCTGATTTATTTAAATAAATTAAAATGGATCCACTATGTGTACATTTAATCATATATGATACATTATGAAACACTGGTTTTGTGTTTCAACTTGACAGAAGCTAGAGTCATCAGAGATGAAGGACAGTCATTTGAGGAAATTCCATGAGATCCAGCTCTAAGGCATTTTCTCAATTAATGGTCAATAGGGGAGCGCCCAGTCCATGGTAGGTGGTGCCATCCCTGGGCTGGTGGTCCTGGGTTCTATAAGAAAGCAGGCTGAGCAAGCCAGGGGAAGCAAGTCAGTAAGCAGCTCCCATCCATGGTCTCTGCATCAGTTCTTGCCTCTAGGATCTTGCCCTGTTTGAGTTCCTGTGCTGACTTCCTTCAATAATGAACAGTATTGTAGAAGTGTAAGCCAAATAAACCCTTTCCTCCCCAACTTGCTTTTTGGTTATGGTGTTTTGTCACAGCAATAGAAACTCTAAGATATAAGCATTGTCCAAAATACTTAATGCCTCAAAATCTCCCTGGTGAGATCTCACCTATTTGTCAGAACCTGCTTATCAATAGTATGAATAAAAGCTCAAGGAAAATGAGTCCTCCCTTCATGGCTTGCTACTTCTGTTAGCACACAGTAGAGACAAAACATGTCCACAGAACAATGGAAGATTTCTATAATGACAAATGCATGAATAAATGACTATTCTGTTGTTGAGAATTGGGTTAGTTTATTCCACAGCAAGTTTTTAGAACCAAGAGCCAAGATACTGTTATTATTTCCTTGTGTGTCCTTTTATGTGTTCATCTACTTGGTTGACAACAAAGAATACTTTGGATTAGATACACTTGCTAAAATATCAGTAACAGTGGATTAATAGCCTATCTTCTGTCATGCATTTATAACTAACATGTTATTTTGAATATTTGCTGAAGCAGATAAGTATATGTACATATAGTTTTGAAAACTGAGTATTTATTTACAAAATAAAATATTTTTGTTGATTTATCAGAAGATATACAGTAATAATTTAGATTTCTCACACATCTATTTTTATGAAATAAGAAATGACATTTGGAAAAATATACAAGTGACAAATATAATCAGTTTTCCTACTTAATAGTCAACACTTGAATTTATGCACACTGGTTTCTTGAGAATAATTTGTCACTGGTATTTTTTAAAAATAAAACCTAACACTGTAAATTCATAGAGTTTAGAGAAGTTTTGTTTCCCCAAGGACTATGTAACCTCTGCATGCCATGCTAATAAGGCAAACAAAATCCTTCAATGATAGTATTATGTGGAAAACTATTAGATGTCAATTTAATGAGATCTTATAGATTATTAATGGAGATTTATATATATATATATCACTTATACATAATAAAAATTCTAAAAATGGTGTTCTCAGTATGGCAACAAATTTTTAATTAAAACTTACTGAAATATTTTAACTCATGTTAAATCATTGTATTTGTCTTATTTTAAACCATTTAGTCATTTAATTTTTATTATTATTACTGTTAATAAAAATATTTTTCAGACAATATATTTTCACCATATACTTCCTGTCTCAATACCTTCCAGATACTAGCAAATAGCAAGGCTAGCTAAAGACCGAATGTTCAAACACATGAACTTATGGGGGACATTTAACATTCAAACCAAAACACTGAACTATTGTATGCCCCAGCCATTACACTCTTCAGTATATGCAAAAAAATATTCTAAGTGAGCATACCACAGAAACACCCATTCATCAATCTTTGTAGTAGCACTTACCTATAGACATTGTATGGTTCAGCCTATAGATTAGCAGAAAAATGGATAAATAAAATGTGGTACATATACTATAAAGAAGAATAAAATTATGACATTTTTAGAAAAATGATTGGAGTGGAGATCATTATACTAAATGTAATAATTCAGAGTAAGGAAGACAAGTGTCACATATTTCATTGACTATGCAGGAAACAGACAGAGATGGAAGGGAGGGTGGAGAAATGAAGAAGAATGGTGGGGAACCTTTGGAAGATGGAGGCTTGCTAGACAAAGTACATCAATGGGGAGTGGGTCTTGAGGTTTTACAGCTTAGCCACTGAGCCTTTCCTTCTGAAGAACTACATTTCCCAGAAGTCATATCCATCCCTGTAAGAGGCCACATCTTATCTTCCTTTGTAGGCATTTTGGCCATGTGGGCATGGGTGTGACAAAGTGCCCCCTCACTGTGAATAAACATGGTCCCGCCTAAGATACGGCCAAGCCTCTCTTTTTGTCTTCAGTCTTTCTACAGCTGCTCTTTAATTAATCTTCCCACTCTTTGTTCACTCTCTTCTTTGAAATGACTGATGCACTGAGACTGTCTGGCCTCTTGTGCATGCCGTCATGCCTCCCCTGCCATGATTGAATGGTCAAATTAAAAATCAAAGTTAATCAACTTAAAGCCCAGCTACCATATCAATGTGGCCTTTAAACCCATCTTCTTAAATAGCATCATGCTAACACTGCCCCCTCCTATCCAGAGGATTTTGGATTTAATGTTACTCTTATACTGACAATTATGTTGATTATATGGCTTAAGAGTCCATGGTTTTGTTTTGTTTTTGTTTTTGTTTTTTTAACAGTCTAACCTTGTTCAAAACCCTAAGTTCAAGTCTTCTCTGAGTCTTGTTGCAGTGTTTATCTGTGAGCATCTTACACAAACAAACAAACCAACAATATACCATTCCAACGTAAAATACCTACCATAGCACAAAGAAAATACTTCCACTCCACAATGGAGGTTGTCAAAGGGAATGTCAAAGATCAGACACACCAGATCTTGTAGCTCCATGTCATGTGGTAGAATATTATTTTAAGATGCGTTACATTTTTTTATGCTGTGGAGCATTTGTTTAATGATGCAAAGATGTGTTGCATTCTCTTATGTTGCATTTGTTTAACTCTGTTAAGCTGTGTTACAGTGCCTACCTGGAATACCTGATGGTCTAATAAAGAGCTGAATGGTCAACAGTGAAGCAAGAGAAAAGATAGGTGGGACTGGCAGGCAGAGAGAATAAATAGAAGGAGAAAAAAGAGCAGAGGAAGAAAGAGCAAGAGAAGAAGGAGCAAGAAAAGAAGGGGCCAGCCACCCAGCTACACAGCAGTCCACAGAGTAAGAAACAATGAAAGGTATGCAGAAACAGAAAGGTTAAAAAACCAAAGGCAAAAGGTAGGTGGGATAATTTAAAGTAAAGAAAAGCTGGTTAGAAGCAAGCCAAGCTAAGACTGGGAATTTATAAGGAATAATATGTCTCTCTGTTCATGATTTATTTGGGAGCTGGATGGCAGTTCCCCAAAAGAACAAAGAGTAAAAAGAGCAAATACAAACAGCAACAATGTCATATAGCAATTGTGGTACATATGGACTCCCAAGTACTTGAGTAACCCTGTTCCTATGACCATGACACTTGATGTTCAGATCGCCTCTCTCTTGGACTGACTATATTCATGGTGTCTGTAGGTGTCATTAACACACTTTTCACAATCCTGATGTCTCCAATTTCTTGGAGTCTCTGTTCAGTTTGGTTTTCACTTTCAAAGCTTTCAATTCACAGTACCAAAGGTTTTCATGCAGGAAATCTGATCATGCCTCCTGTGCCCTAGCATCTTGGGCGATCCTCTGTTATCAGCTTGATAGTCTCCATCCATCATAATACCTGCATTCTACATGGCCGCTATAAGGCTATTATCTTATGACCAAGGCCACAGTTTGGCAGCAGTTGGATCAGTAACAGATCTTGGAGTATAGATAGGACAGAGGACAGCCCATGAGCTGACCAAGCAGAAAGCATCCCAGAGAAACAAGTTCTTTGAACGTCCGCTACACCAGACATGAGGCAGTCTCAAGAGAATGTCATTCAAATGAGTTCGCTCTTCTTTCTTTTACATCCACGGTTGGTGGGATCTGGCTAGTTTCTGCAGTGACACCAAGCCATCTGTCTTAGCTTTCCAATACACAGTGTTTGGCCACTTTTTATGTTACTAACCTTTTGATATCTATACCCTTTTTTGTACTCACATTTAAATATATTATTTTAATCTGAACAAACTGCTTATTTAAAAAAATGTACATTCCTGTTTCACTGTTTATTCTAACCTGTCACTTTTTTTTTAAATTTTTGCCAGCAGAGAAAATTGCATTATATTTATTTATTTGTTTTTGTTTTATCATTAAGAAAATTTTAATTCATTTTACATGCCAATTACAGATCCTCCTCTTCCCTCCTGCCACTCCTCCAGTCTTCCCCTCAACCCACTCCCTATTCTTTCCTACAAGAAGGTAAAACCTCCCATGGGAAGTCAGCAGAGCCTGATACATTCAGTAGAGGCAGGTCCAAGCCCCTCCCCCAGCCTCAAGACTCCGCAAGGTGTCCCACCATAGGTACTGGGCTCCAAAAAGTCTACTCATGCAACATGGATGGATCCTGATCCTACTGCCAGGAGGCTCCTTAAGCAAATCAAGCTACACAATCATCTTGATTATGCAGATGGCCTAGTCCAGTTCTATGGAGGCTCCACAGGTGTTGATCTAAATTTCATGAATTCCCACTAATTTGGAGACAACCAACCTGTCTCTTTTAACCTGCCACACAATAGTCAGAATATCCATGCCAGAATCTGACTGCCATGCTGGTCTGAAATTTCCTCCACCAAATTAATTAGTCAGTTACTTTTAAATTCAGCCTCATTCCAATCTTAGGACAGTGCCAAAATATAGATAAACCATTTACTAAACAAGTGCATAGTGGCTTCTAACAAAATTCCCAGTACAGCTCTCATTTGTATCTTGAACCTCATAAGACTGGATTTCATTATTAATACTTCTGTTGACATCATTCTGGTCTTTTGAACTCCCACCATAATTGTTTATTGAATATCTCTGAAAACATTATAAGCTTTGCTTGGCATGCTTCTTCACAGACTCCCAAATTCTTCCTACAAACCAGCTTCGAAGTCAAGAACCACATGATTAGATTGGTCATAGCAAAGACACCATGATTCTGATACTAGGTTTCTGTGTTTGTTAACTTCTTAATCACTGTGACTGAAATATCAACTTGAAAGCAAAAGATTTATTATACTCACAGTTTGGGGGATTCAGCCCATCATGGGAGAGGGGAGTGAGGAAGAAAGGAGGTCACGACATGAACCAGAGCAAAGCAGGGAAGAGCAAGGAAAGACAGAGCTCCCAATGGCATGTCCTGGTGACCAACTTCAATCTAAGTTCCACCCCTTACCTTTTTATTACTTCACAATAATGTTATAAATCTATCTGGGGATTGAAGCATTTAATAAATGAGAACCTTCATATTCTAATCATCTCAGGAAGCACCAACTAGTCTTACTTGTGTACTTTACTAATATTCTAGATATTTCTTCAGCCAAGGAAGTTGAAATTAGGATTCGATTTCACTGCCATGGGAAACCAGAGGAGTAAAGTAGAGAGCATTATACTGCCTGACATAGTATGAAGTTTAAACAGTCAGAGTAGGATAGCATTGTCATAAGAGGCACATGGCCAATGGAACAGAAGAAAGGCACCATCAAAACTCCTATATACTTACGGATTTTCAGAAACGATGCTAAGAAACTGTATCGGAGAAAGGGGAATTCTGAAGTTAATGAATTCAGAAATCGGAATTCACATTTTGAAGGTCTAGGTTTATAAAGGGATTGCCTGTAAAATCTTCTCAGAATTAATTGAAATAAAGGAAACAGTCCAAATGCTGATTTTGATGACACTGATGTGACTGTCGTAGCTCATCACACTTTGCTTAAAACAATGAAGTTTGCTATGACATAACTATATGTAAATCAACAAATTATTTTTAAATAGTTTTAAATCTTTTGTATATGAGCTAAAAAATTTACACACATATATGAAAAAACTTTAATTTCCATGTATCTGGGATATAATATTGAACAGGGAAATATCTAAACTTCAAACAAGAATGTATCAATAAAATATGAATATAATCACTATTTAAATATTTAGATGTGGAGAGCTTTCATTTTGTGTTTCTTCTCTATGTCTGTATCTGATTTTTACATAGATTCCCTGGCAATTTATAATATTGACAATTAAATTTCTTTTTAAAATAACCCACATTCACAAGAGTTAAAGGTGGGCATAGTGGTACATATTTGTAATCCTACCACTAGGGAGGCCCTTGACCATGAGTTTGAGACAAGCCTGTGATATATGGGGAGGCTCTATCTCTAAGCAGAAACACAGAGAAACCAGGAAACAAGAAATATAAAGCAACACAGGCTATGGACCTTCGTGGTAGAGCACCTGCCTGTCCTGCAACACAGCGGGGTCAATCTGCAGCACCACAAACAGAGACAGGGATTAATTTAAGAAAAAGCATGGTTTCCTTATGTGAAGTATGTCTCATGTTATGAAACTATAGACTCTTCTGATCATGTTTATATCTAGAGAAACCATGCACCAAATATTATCTCACAAACCCACTTCAGGAGGTAAGGGCACTTATCACCACCAAGACTGGAAAATCAAATTTCAGTCTAGGAACCCGCTGTACAGAAGGAGAAAATCATCTCCTGCATGCTGTCCCTTGATCTCCTCAGATGTGCATTGGTATGTGCCTCTGTGTGTAAAAAAAAAAAAAAAAAAAAAAAAATCTAGAATCCCGTTTTCATATTAAGGAGATAAAAAAAATGTTGATTGCCAATACTGTATATAAAATGTATATAATATATATACAAATAAAAGTTTAAAGTTTATGAATAGATTACATTTGTGCCTCTCTCTCTCTCTCTCTCTCTCTCTCTCTCTCTCTCTCTCTCTCTCTCTCTCGTGTGTGTGTGTGTGTGCACTTATGAACTCTCAGAGGACAATTTGCAGGGATTTGTTATCTTCCTCCACAATGTATGTTCCAGGGATCAAACGCATGTCCTCATGCTTTGCATCAAGCACCCCTGCCTGCCGGGCCGTCTTACTATATGTAGTAAATAATATGCTTTCTCATATGCTTTCTGAAGGTAAGTTCTATAATTCAGACTTTACTGGGTGTTATAAACATAAAGGTACACAAAACCACAATGCGTATTAGTGTCAGACCATTATCAAATGATCAGCTGTCTATACTTATTAATATGTATTCAGCATGATGGTGAGTACTTAGTTTTACAACAATTGGCAGCTAAATATTCAGCAATGCTGTTTTTCTTCATTGAGACATAGAACTAGAAAACTGTTGATGTTACAGATCTTTCAAATAGCATGTTGCTAGATGTGTGAAATCAAAACCGCATCGCTGGATTAAGTTTTACACAGTTTTTAATGAACTAAGTTCAGTATTTTCTCAAGAAACAAAAATAGAATATTGATTTACAAAACGTAATTCTGGGGTTTTTCTTTGTCTACGCTGCTTCTCTTGTTTCTCTCCCTGGTGTACTCTTTCCACTTAGTTATGTCTCACTATAATTTTGGTGGATGTGGCAGGAGTGTCTGTTACCTAACAAAATTCAGAGATAAAATTTGCAATAACTTATCACCTTACTCAATATGTACTGAAGCTGCTGCTCTGTAATTATAATGACAGGGAACAAATCCAACAAAAGAATGATAATGAGGAGTAATTAATAAAAACCTGAGTTACAGAGAGTCATTACTGTAATCCTATATTTATTACTTCTTATGTTTATCTACCAGATTAAATTATTTTAACCTATGACTCTATATCTTTTGTAAGTTAAGTATAAGAATAAATAATATTAATGTCATTATAAATGACAGTGGTTATAAATGAAATTCTTATCTTAGTTGACTGTTTAGAATGAGAAACAGTTTAAATATTTGTACATACTATTCAAAAATTGAAATTTCAACTTTAAAACCCCTCTCCAATAATGAATATTAACAATATTAAAAATATGATCAGTTAAGATTTCCATAAACTGGTGACTGGATATTGAAAATGTGGTTTGTGCACAATGGGATTCTATATAGCAATGAAGAAAACGAAATTAAGAACTTTGCTTGTAGATGAACAGAACTAGAAAAAATAATAGAAAGCAAGGTAACCAAGACCCAGAAAGACAAATGCTTCATGCTTTCTCATGTGTGTGGATCTGAGTTTTAAATCCTTAGATTTGTCAGTTTATCTTAGAGTGCCCCTAGAAGCCAGCAAACTAGACAGGGCTAATGTAGGAGAAGGTGGCATTAGGAAAGGGGATAGCTGGTATGAAGGTTGAGGGCAGAGTGGGATAATACAGAAGAGAATTTAAGTCAGGGAGGCCAGAAGGAGGACTAGTTAACACTAAGGATACATTAAAAAATAGTCACATTGAAATATACTGTTTATAAACTTATCTAATAACTCTTTTTTTAAAAAAGAAGGGTTCACAGACAGATATTCTACTTAGTAATGGTATCATCCCAAAAGTCAGAAATTATTAAACAAAAATCTCAGTGCTATGTGCGAGGGTCTCACTATCTAGCTCTGGCTATCCTGGAACTCACTGTGTAGACCAGGTTGGTCTAGAACTCACAGAGATCCACTTGCCTGTGCCTCCATAGTGCTAGGATTAAAGACATGGGCAATCACACCAGACTCCCTATAAAGTTCTTAATTAAAGAGGTCCTACAGTCTCCTCTCCCTTAAACAATGGAGGATATTGTCATTGGTCTTAGTTGCCCACTATAGCTATGTGGTAAGAACTTTCTATTGAGAACACCACATACTTTAGTCACAGGATACAGTGATGTAAAGTTCTTACTAACAGAAGAGAGCTTCCTACATTACTGGCTGCCTTCCATAGCAACAGAAGGTACTATTCAAGCTGCTGGGGGAGAAAAGTCATAAACAGTCTTACACAGATGTGAACCATGTGAACAGAATGACCACTCATTGGTGCAATGGTAACATAAATACTATGGGGATAACCAATCACTTTCTGATTAGGTTTAAGGCCTACTGGCACAGATGTGAAATCAAGCCTGCTACTACACATGTGGTGAGAGCTTGTGACTAGAGAAGTCATAGGCACTGTGGGAGAACCAACTACTATTGCATCATCAAATTGATGTGGTATCTAATTGCCCTCTCTGTATGTATATCTTTATACCCACAGATTTGTACAGCTTTTCAGCCTTCATTGGTGAAGCTTGGTTTTGGAGTAGATGATGGTTAATATAGGAATTCACAGCAGGTCAAAATTCAGAGAATACAGTACTGTGAAGTACTTGGCCCTCTATAAGACATCTACATGAAGATCTCAAGCTCTAACCTCAGGAAGCAGCATGGAATAGAGAATGGAAAAAAATGTAGATGCCAGAGGTTGGGGATGACTACTGCAAAATGGTGTACTTTGGACATTCCAAGGCTGATGTACTCATGAACTCACTCATGTTATACTAACCTATATAAGACCTTCAGAAGTTGGGGTCATCAACATCTCATCATAGAAGAGAGAAGGGCTCATGAAGCCCTCCCTCTTTCTGAAGGACTATTGACATTTAATGGTGGCTGAGGAAAGTTATACCATTTTCTTCAGTTGGTAGAGTTTCAGTAAATAACCTCTCACCCATGCTCATGTGGTCAACCCTAATTAAAATTAAATGTATCACACATGGATACACATAAACACACACACACACACACACACAGAGAGAGAGAGAGAGAGAGAGAGAGAGAGAGAGAGAGAGAGAGAGAGAGAGAGAGAGAGAACGAGGAGAGAGAATTATACGGAAGAAGAAAGTGATGGGTTCCCTGACACTGAAGTCATAGACAATGATCAGCTGCCCTGTGGGTGATGTGAATCGAACCTGGGTCGCTAGAAGAACAGTTACTGCTCTTAACTACTGAGTCATTGCTTCAGCTCCATAGTTGGCCTGCTTTTAAGTTGTTGAAGTCCTATATTTTTTGGAAAATAGTCCCTTATCAGACACACAGTTTGTAACTAAATTTCTATTTATGTAGTTCTTATATATATTCTAATAATTATTTCTATGGCTGCATAGAGTTTTAAATTCTGATTTCATTTTGCCTTTATTTTTGTTTCTTTTGCTATACATTCTTGCTCTTTTTTTAATCTTTCACTTATAATGAAAAAAAGAAACACCAAAAAAAAAATACCCTTTTTGTTTGCCTTTGTTATGCCTACATTTTGTCCTTAACTTAAAATATACGGTGTATATATTTTCTTTTCTTCCAGCTTAAATGTCTGTTTTCCCCACAACTCATGCTTACTATAAAATATCCTATATCTCTGAAAAAATATGACATATGAAAGAGTAGATTAGGTAGCTAAGAACAACACACTCTCCTTTGGTATTAATATTGCCTTCTTACACTTCAACAAATAGCTTTTTTTTTTGTAAAAGACAAAAACAAAGAGCAGAAATGGAAGTTAATTTTGCCGTAAGTGTTGGAGGTTTCTCTGTTCTAGTGGTGGTGACATAAGAAAGACAGTCTTGTTCCTGGATCATAGACTAGCCTTGCAGAAGTGGCAAAATGAAACTGATGTGGATGATAAACTGTCCTCCTTGCTAAAAGACCACTTAATCTAGGTGCTCTGAGAGATTTATTTCACTTTTCAAAGAATTTATATTACTCTTTCGGAATCATTCATAGCCTTTGTAAAGAAGGTCATAAATTTTAACAAAACATGGCCATCTACTCAAGGTGTTTTCATTCAGAAAATGATCATTACATATATAACTAATATTCATCAACATTATATAAAATGCATTTATATATTTTCCCAATTATAATTATTTGGAACCCTTGATTTATATAATAATTTTCCATCTCAATTTAAGGTTTTCCTTTATTTTTGTATGGTAGTTCTTAAAGACACAGCCTATGATCCCTTGGGTTAGCCTTTTCCCTGGGGCCCCACATTAAGGACATTTGCTGATGCATTAACTTTCTTATTGCAGATTTTATGGATCATGGCTTCCTTTAGAGCCATTACACAGATTTGGAGAAACAGTTGAAAATATTCTGCCAATATAGCAAAATAGCTCCACAATAAAAAAAAAAAGGAAACAATGAACCAGTTAAATTGTTAAGTAAGCTGGAAATAGACTGTGATGCAAACCATAGACAGTGTGCTGCAGATACCAGAAAGACAAACAAAATTCATTCTTGATATAACTGGGCTCATACAGTGTTGATCTAAAGGAACAGGAAGCTACTCACATTTCATGACTAGCAGAAGGTTTTAACTCTGGGCTTGATCTGTAGGCCACACAGTAAAGAGACAAGGTGCCAAGGTACTTGGTGGGTATATTTAAATTTCTGAGCCCAAGCTTTTCCAGAAAAACATTTGTTCAGATCTAAACTGTCAAGACTTATATATTAAAGACATCTTAGAGCAAACTCTAATAAATAAACAGGAAAGGAGAGCTCTCTTTCCCTTGGTCCCAGAAACATTTAACAATTCCTGTCACCACTGTGGTATATTTGCATGTTCCCCCTACATGGTCCTCTCACATTTATGTGGAATACAATGTGATTGAGAAAGAGGCTGAGTTGATGAAGGAGTTTCGCTCAAAACTAAGCTTTTACAAAACCATTTCAGTCATGCCTTCAGCTCTCTAATGTAGTTTCTAATTCAGCCTGTGAGGCTAAATATACAGCCTTCAGTTATGCCCTCAGCTCTCTAAATAGTTTCTAACTCAGAATAGAGCCTTCACTGGTTGTCTTTTTCCCTTTGTGTACACCGCATCTGATCTAACCTGTGCCTGTGTGCAGGGCTCCAGTGTCTGACTTGGCAGTCCAGGCACATTCCTTGAATATGAGACACGCCACTAGATGTGAAAGACAAACCAAGATACATTGATACATAGAGGAAGTCCAGCCATTTCACAAAATCAGGATGCAAGTGCTACTTATGTTACTGTCCCATTTGAAAAACCCTTCATCCTGTCTGGTTGTTTCTGTGTTTGTGCTAAGTAGATATTGGCCTCAAGTTTCCATTAACCGAAAGTACAAAAGCATTGTCAAAAGCACCATGAGAGGCCAGCAAGAAGGTTCGGTGGGTGAAGGAGCTTGCCACCAAGCATGGCGACCTGAGCTTGAGCTGCATACATGGCAGAAGAAAAAAACCTTCAAACTTTCTTCTGAAATAGACACATACACACACACACACACACACACACACACACACACACAGACACACACACACACTCTAAAACAAATGCATGTAAAAATTCCTTATAAGGTACACTGATAAAATGACCTCTGTCTATCATAGTAATATTCTCAGACACTGTACATTTTAAAATCACATTTTTAACTATTTATAAACCTTTTAAAAAGTTAAATATAAGATGTAAGTTAGATTTTCAAAAATTAATCTTTTTTCTAGGTAGGCAGGATGATATAACAAGTAAGGATGCCAGCTGTTAAATTTGAGAACCAGAATTCAGTCACCAGGACTCACAGGGTAGACAGAACTGATGCCCACCAATTGTCCTTTGACTTCCAGGAGCATACTGCAGCACGGCATGAATCCTCTTACACAGATGCACACACACACACACACAGAGAGAGAGAGAGAGAGAGAGAGAGAGAGAGAGAGAGAGAGAGAGAGAGAGAGAGAGAGAGAGAGAGATAAAGAAGAAGCAAGAAGTGAAGGGTGAAAGGAGTGAGGAAGGGAGGGATGGAGGGAAGAAAGGAAGGAAGAAGGAAATGACAAAATAAGATTTTGCTGAAGAATAGTGCTGAACTCAGTATATTTTCTGCTTTTGTAATTTGACCTGGACTGTCCTATATGATAGTTGTCAGGCAGAAGAGGTCAAAGGTCTTCAAAATGTGATGTGGTTTTTACAACTGTAAAAATGGACTTTTAATCTTATTACACCAAAGTAGTTAAAATTTGAGTTGAAATCTGAAGGTATATATGTTCCATCATACAATTTCATTTTGTCATTGAGATAATATCTTACATTGTGACATTTTAGATATAATTATATTAGTTTTACATTTTGGGTATATAAGTCCTGGGTTGAATCTTCCCAATGCCTCCAAAAAGAGCCCATTACCACCAGCTATCCGATTCAAGAAGGCAAATTCGTTCATTCTTACTACTATAACATTGTATGCTGTTCATTCATTCTTACTACTATAACATTGTATGCTGTTTGCTTCAACTTTTCACTCCGACAGCAGGAAAATTAGCGATATTTGAATAAATCCTAACTTTTACTTAGTTAGAAACATATATTCATGACAATTAATACTTCACCTAATAAAATATATTTTAATACATTGAGAAGGCAGATGTGAAATTTGTGACATTTTCTAGCCAGTACTATTTTGGGTCAGTAAATAAAAAGATTGGAAAAGGGTACATTGTAAATTTTAAGATGCACACAAATAATATATTTACTAAAACAGCATGAAAACAAAAATGATCTCTCATGTGAAATTTGTAAATTAAACTTTAGGATATGCCTTTAAAAAATCACATTGTGAATCCCATAAATATTCTTTAGCACTAAAAAAACCAATGAGTTAACTGTCTAATTTGAACTAAAAAGTTAATGCTTGCCAAGAACGTTGAAAAATTTCCAGTCAACCACCCCAACATGGGCATAGAAATAGGAGATAAAAATCTATGTGATGCTTTCGAAGGATTTAAACATGAAGATGATCTATACAGGAGTGGAAACTCCCTGTTTGAATAGTTTTAAATAGTTTTGTTGAAGTTTTAAAGCTAGACCCAGATGGCATATATTGTAACAAATTTGGCTTAGCTTTCTAAATCAAGTTTTATTAATGCAAATGTTGAAGACATGTACATGACATAAACCATGGCAGTTAGGTAAAGTGTTGAGCTCCTGAAAAGCAGCAGATTCAATGATCCTGGGAGCTTATACTTTTCTTTAGTACAAAACTGCCTTCCATTTTTTTCTGGAATTTGTTTTATTATGATGCTCAGTATTATTACAAACAAAGCCACAATTCAAAATATTGTACCATTGATTGATTCTTGAAGAGTTTTGTGAGAATGACCGAAAACATGAGTATAATTTCTTAAAGGGAAATGCATACTCGCACAAGATGCCCCAAACAATAAAAAGGATATTTAATTTTCTCTTCAATATTATGGTTATATTAGAAAGGTATCTTTGTTATTCCAAAAGAAGGAAATAGTGATCTGTGTCCTAAAGAAGAATGACATTTTGTATTGAAATGTAAACATTGAATAAAATAGGTCAAAGATAAACTTTTCTAATGTGATATATGAATACAAGTAACAGTTTAATTGTAGACAGTACCACTGCTTTCTGGTCACTAAATGGATTAAATTTCAATATTCATAAAATTTAGTTCCTTTCCAATTGGTCCAATGTTCCTTCATACTTGATGTTGATAACTCTAAGAAGTAGTGAAGGAATACAATTTTCCTGTCTGGATTTCTCTTTGTTCAAAGTTATCTTGTGAAGTAAATGAAGTGAAAAGGTCCCCTGACCTTAAAGGACATAATTGGAACTTAGAAGATGGCTTAGTCCCAAGAGGGCTTGCTGAGAAGCATAATGACCTGACTTGGCTCCTTAGCAATGATGTGAGAAGCCAACTGTGGTGCTGTGCTCTTGTAATCCTAGCACTGCAGAGGCAGAAACAAGGGGTTTCTCAGGGATTACTGGCTAGCTAGTCTTATCAAGGTGGTGAGATTCAGACTCAGCAAGAGATAGTCTCAAAACAAAATACAGAGTGATAAAAAGATATTTGTTACCAATCTCTGGCTGCCATACATACAGATAGACAGACAAACACATGCATACACACACACACACACACACACACACACACACACACACACACACAACTTACACACAAGAACATGTACAAATACTTATACTACAAACACCATCCACATGTGTACTTCACTACACCAAACAACACTAGTAGTCATTGTATCTCTTAGAAACTGCATTTGAAGGCCAATATACTTCCTTACTTCTCCAAGGTCCAGAGTAATGGTAAAATGGAACTAAAATAGTGTAAATAAATGTAAGAGAATAAAAAGTAATCACGAAAAAATTTTATTTGCAAGCCAGAATAATTTTAATCTGAAAGCCAACTTGAAAGTGCTCCTGTTTAACTTTGTGGATTTGATTTTCCTGCGTGGATATCTCTAACACTGTGCACCAGCACATCACTGGCCTGTCTGTCATTTGACATTTGCATCATTACTTTGATCAGAAGTGTTTTGAATAAAAGAGGACAAGTCTAAATCACCACTTATGAAATCATAATGCATAGGGTATTTCTTAAATAATGCATTCTTTGCAGAACAGCATGGACAATATTGTCACCTCAGGTGATGTTTTCTTTTTTCTTTTTAATTAGGTTTTTGAAAATTTTATAAATTTGATCGTACTCACACTCTCTCCAAACTTCTCAAAGATCCCTGGTCACCAAACATTGTGTCTTACTTTTTTTTTTTATCTTTCCAGTCCAATTTGTACTTCCTGTGTATTCATGAATTTGTGGTCTCCTACTGACATGTGTATTCATGTATTTGTGGCCTCCCATTGACATGTGTGTTCATGGAATAATAGTGAAAATAAGATACACAGTAGTAAGAAGAGGAAAAAGCACAGAGGCAAAAGGTAGATGGGATAATTTACATTAAGAAAAGCTGGCTAGAAATAAGCCAAGCTAAGGTTGGGCATTCATAAGTAATAATAAGCCCCCATGTGTATTTATTTGGGATCTGGGTGGTGGGCCCCCAAAGAGTAAAGAGTAATAAAACAACCAACTTCATGGCTGGCTGTGTGGCTGGTGGCTGGCCCCTAGCATCCTCCTCTCCTTGTTCTCTTGCTTCTTTATCCTCTCAGATTTCTCTTCCCATTTATTCTCTCTGCATGACAACCCAGCCGATCCTTTCTTCTGCCTTGCTATTGGCCATTGAGCTCTTTATTAGACCATCAGGTGTTTTAGACAGGCAAAGTAACACAGCTTCACAGAGTTAAATAAATATAGCATAAAAGAATGCAATACATCTTTGCATCATTAAACAAATATTCTACAGTATAAATAAATGTAATACATCTTAAAATAATATTCCACAACCCCTTTCTATTCTGTTAATTTTTTTAAGCTTCCATAGCTGCTTACTAATGTCCTGTCATATTCTTTTCTGTCCTTACTTTTATGAACTCTTCATTTATTCATTTGAAATGGATTGTAAAATTGGTTTACAATATTGCTATATTTAAATCCTTGCACAATAATATTTGTCACTGTCCTTTCCTTTCTTGATATGACTTTTAAGGTCCTCTGCATACTACCAAAGGAGAGAGGTAAACATTAACCTAGCTACAAGTTGTTTTATCTACAATGGTGACTTGCATATAAGACATGCTAATGCAAAGTAATACAAAGCCTGTGGTACTAAATAATCAATATTTTTTTGAATTAAGGCCCACTCCATGATAATTCCACACCTATTGCCAACACGACTCATATGGCCAACACCTTGAGACTAGAAAGGCCAGGGTCCTAGAGGAAAACCAAATGCTACTGTTCTACTAAAAGAATGCAGCAAGATAAAATGACTCCTAATGATATTCTGCAAAATCCTTAAATCAGTGTTTCAATCAGCCATCATCATAGAAGCTACCTCTTCTTATAGAAGATAGGAACAACGACAAAAACTCAAAGCTGGACAATATATAGACAGTGAGAGACCTTGGAACATTTAGTATGAAATAGGATGTCTCCATCAGCTCTCTCCCCTCAGAGTTCAGGGAACGCTGAAGAAGAGGAAGCAGAAAAATTGTAAGAGCCAGAGTGGATGGAGAATACCAAAGAAACAAGGCCTTCTAAATCCAGCAGGACCAACACACATATGAACTCAGAGATTTTGGCAGCATACATAGGACCTGCACAGGTATAGGCATGATGGACTTCCAGTGCTGAGGGAGGGAAGTAGAAATAAACCCATCCCTAACCCAATTATATCCAACTGATAAGCATGCATTAATGAATAATTATTATTTTTTTTTAACAGAGTCTCTCACAAGGTATGCAAAGCACCTTAAGGTCAGGCCCCACACCCACAGTAGGTGGCCAACACAAAACTAACTCAAGTACACTTTGGAGGTTCTTAGTTTTAAATGTTTTTTCAAAGCATCTCCCCCTTCCTCCCTCCCTCCCTATCTTTCTTTCTCTCTTTCTTCTGTCCTTCTTTCCTTCATTCATTCCTCCATCTCTTCTTCCCTCCTTTACTCTCTCTCTCCTTTTCTTTCTTTTATTCACCCTTTCCCTTTCCAGATCCTTTGCATACACATTATGGTTTCTGGTTTTTTTGTTTTTGTTTGTTTGTTTTTTTCTTTCGAGACATGGTTTCTCTGTGTAGTTTTGCATTTTTCCTGGAACTAGCTTTGTAGACCAGGCTGGCCTCGAACTCACAGAGATCCGCCTGCCTCTCCCTCCCGAGTGCTGGGATTAAAGGCGTGTGCCACCACTGCCCGGCAGTTTCTGTATTTTTATGGGATCTCTGTGCATGAAAATGTATCCATCTCTGTGTCTACCTATGCTTCTTGAATATTTTCTCTGGAAGTTTTTCTTTGGTTTCTTTATTATTTCCTACTTTTGTTTGTTTGTTTTATCTTATCTAATTTTATTTTATTATTATTTTTTAAGATGTTTGTTTGTACCCTAATAGGAGAGAAAATGAAAGTATGTGGAATTTTGGCAGGTTGGGAAGAGAGGAATAGTTGGGGGAAGGGAATCTTTAATCAGAATATATTATATTTTTAAAAATCTATTTCAACCAAAAGGTAAGATAAATAAACAAAATACTCCTTGGGAAGCATGGCTCTTTGAGGTGCTCATGCTTCTGTTGCTGTCTTTGGGACCTCACAGACCTTATGTGGCTAGATGCTCATGTCTCTGCTGAAGCTCTGAGTCACTGCTGCAAAACAGTCCTTTCCCTGCTGTGGGATGTCTTTCTGTACGCTGTGTATATGTGTTGTTCTGATGGGTTGATAAATAAAGCTGCATTGGCTTATGGCAGGGCAGGATGGAGCCAGGTGGGAAAATCCAAGAGAGATAAGGAAAGGAGAAAAGGAAAGGCAGGAATAACGCCATCCTGTCGACCAGGGAGCAGCATGTAATGGCACACAGGTTAAGCCACCGAACACATGGCGACATAAAGATTAATAGAAATGGGCCGATTTTAGTTATAAGAGCTAGCTAGCAAGAAGCTTGAGCCATAGGCCAAGGCCGTATAGTTGATATTAATGTAAGTCTCTGTGTGTTTATTTGGGTCTGAGTGGCTGTGGGATCGGGTGGAACCCAGGAAAACTTCCAGTTACATGCCCCTTTTTTCTTTTTGCAGACACTGAAACTTTGATGTGACTATTAATAGTGGAAGCAATGAATAAATGTATATATACTTGTTACGTTCTCATAGTGACAATGCCAAGTGAGGGACTTGACTCTTGACTGTCAGAAATGGATACATGTCTTAGCACTCTCACTAGCACTGTATACTAAGGCCATACATCCTAAAGATTACCACTCTGCTTCCTGTCTTTACTGTACACAATCAATGATGAAACAGCAGGAAACTCAGAAGTGACTTCTGCTTTGTAATAAAGAAACACTGATATTTAAGTATTTTGTTTCATTTTTTTTTTTGCTTCTATCCGAATATAAAGAGGATTCCCAGACTTGAACTAGAAATGTAAAAGTCAACAACTATTTAAGGTCAAGGAAGAACTGACAGTACGTTCAATGTATTTACCCTTTTGTTTCAGTTCTGGTCTAGGTAGGATAAAAATTCAGAGTAGATCATCCATGTGGAGGTGCAGTGACATTTAACAGTGTTCCCAAAGGGAAAGTTCTCAGTAACTGCTTCTCATGGAGATGCCAAGGAAAGAATGAAACTGCTGTGAAAATCATTGAAGAATCGGTTGAACACATCTGTAGATGTACAGGGAAAATACCACTCAGATTACCTCAGCAGCAGAGAGTGTTGACCTCTGAACTGCAGCCCCTGGAGGCAACCCATGTTTCTTTTGCCTCATTTGAGACTGAGACTTGTACCTCAAAATAGCCAGAGCTTTAATGTACTTTGCAGCATGAATGTACTAGTGGAAGTGGATTTGAAATTATCTATGCCTGCCTCACTCTTGGAAATTGCGGAATAAAGCCTTTGCGACCATATATTTGAAAGCCGATCCAAGGATCAGACTTGAAATCCATTAGCTAGAACACCAGACTTGATCCCAACAATATGTCAACTAAGAAACAGTGATCAGTTGCCTATTTTGGGTAACTGTTATAACTATGAAAATATTTGTATTGAAAACACTAATTCATCTAGGTTTGCTGTATTTTACTTTGAAAAGACCTCCTCGAGAAACCTATCACCTGTGTGTAACTCTCACGTTTTGACTGAGGCTCTTTTCTGAACAGTGAAAATCAAAATGTTAATTATCTGACAAAGTTCTCCTGTGAATGAAGCAGCTAGGATTTCCTGTGCAAATGATGATGCGCACCAAGCTTCCTTCCTCGCCTAGTGAGCAATATCAAAATAATTTTCCAACAAAGCTAACCCAAATGATAATATCTGCATGAGTCCAAATTATACTGAAAAGTACTGACTACCAGATTTATTGGTAAGGAAATTATTATTCTTTATACTTTAAATTACTATTTCTCCACCTTGAAACTATCAGAGACTGTTAAAGAATAAGATAAGGCAATATTTCTTTAAAGTATCTAAGTTGGTAAGAGTTAAATAATAAATCCTCCATCAACCCTCGAGGAAAGATAAGTCTACTATCTGTCAGCACATCTGGAGGAGACAGCTTAATTACCCCTCCACCACTCCTGTCGTTTCCAAGCTCAACACACTTGAAATGTTGTGATGTTTTCAAACAACACAACAAAGTTTCCTGTCAGTTTCATGATATTGATATTGACAGCTAACTAGACCTAAGTAACTGTCAATCACAACAAAGCATACATTGCATTCTTTCAGGAGCTCCCTGAGCATTTCTTATAGGTATTCTTCCTAGCTGACCTGCTCAGAAAAAAATGACTTCTTAACTCACATCGCCAGTAATATGATCTACCAAGCTGTTTTGTTGTTTGTTTGTTTCATTTTTTTTAAAAGATTTATTTATTTATTATGTATACAGCATGTATGACTACAGGCCAGAAGAGGGCACCAGATCTCCTTACAGATGGTTGTGAGCCACCATGTGGTTGCTGGGAATTGAACTCAGGACCTCTGGAAGAGCAGTCAGTGCTCTTAACCTCTGAGCCATCTCTCTAGCCCCTGTTTGTTTCATTTTTAGCTTCTTTCCTTCAATTATGTGCTCTTGTGTCAATAGTTTGTTATTTTACACTTGTAAATAGTATTCCAATTCAGGATGACACCTCATCTCTTTTATCCTTTCTCTTAAAGATGGAAAGTGTTTTAAAAATATTTTTTTACGGGTATGATTTTGCTTTTGCAGTTATTTGCTCTTATGAAAAATTCCACAATAAATACATTTATAGGCTTTATAGACTACTATGTTCTTTTTAGCACGGAGATTTATCTGGAGTCAGCATGTAATATATATGTTCAAAAGATGTTTTCAAATGATTTTCTGAAGTATCTCTCATTTCCAAAAGTAATTTTTGAGGGTTTGAATTGGTCAATAGCCTCAATAGAAGGTTCTTTCAGTCTGTTTTATTTCTATATTTTTAGCCCTCATGTTCAATATGATAGAATGGAAGACTCAAGAATTACTGTAGACGCTCATGCTTGTCACTTTATCCCGAACTTTGGGTGCAGTTACATGTTTTGCCTGCATCTTTACACATCTGAATTGGAACACTAGAAATGAAATATTTTTGTTAAGTCACCTACCACTTGATTTAAATAAACACGATTTGTTGGGAATGTATATTTCGAGCTTATGTATTTCAAAGCTTCTTTAACCGAATGAGTAATGGTATTAATAGCTCACACTTCATTATGAAGATGTGTCTTTCTTCCTGTAGCTGTCCATAGAATACTTGGGTTGGAGTTACTGGCAGGATGCTTTGAATCAAGCTGCAGAAACAAGTGTGCTACATGTAATGTGAACAACACACACACACACACACACACACACACACACATATATATATATATTTCTGACCACACAAGATGCTAACTAACTCACTATTAACATCAACAAAAGCAAAATCTGTTCCAAACCAGTGCCATCTCCTTTGAAGAAGCAATTCTTAGAATTCATAGGTTCTTTATGAACAGCATGAGCACATGTGTTTCCTGGCACGAGCTCCTCTCTCAGAGCTGCAGCACTCTGCTGGTGACATTGCCCTGAGATCATTTGCCTTGGGAATGGGCTGCTTTCTTTTTCCACAATGCCATTTGTATTTAGAATTTCCTTCTTTTCCATCTATTTCCCACACTGAATGTCACATTCCTCCTTGTCTTTGTTCTCATCCTGTAGACTTGCTGCTTCTGCAGGTATATCCTGTCTTGCATAGTTTTTCCTTTAACTCTTTGTGATGCAGAGAAGTTTGAGCCCGGCTTTAGTGGTGGTTTTCTAAAGTTGTATATAGTAGACAAGTAGGTTGATCATTCCTAACCCCAACACCATCTTCTATGCTGACATTTATAAACCAGCTGGAGAGCAAGCTTTGCTGCTCACAATGCACCTTGTGCTCATATTTTTATTGCTTTTACTGTTGCATGATGTCTTTGGCTATGGTATTTTTCATTCATCTTGTTAATTCAGCTCGACAATTTCAACAGAACAAATGACTAGACTTCTGACTCCGATTGCACATAATTTTAGATGCACTTATGCAAAAGAGACACAAACCTGGGAGACATCAAGCTCACTGAAATAGACATAGCTTGGAAAGTCAAGGTCAGAATGAATGTGATCAGAAGGAGATGTCCATAGGCTGAGCATGGAGAGAAATGTGAAGATAGGTGAACTCAAGGACACAAAGCTTCACTGTGATAGAACCACTGAACAGCACAGTCATTCATTGTAGTATGGAATAGTGTACTGTATTTTGTAAGTCAAAAGTGTGGTGGTATTGTCTTCCCCAAAATATTGTGTACCCTAATAAACTTATCTGGGGTCAGAGAACAGAAAAGCCACTAGATACTTAGGATAGGCAGTGGTAGCACACACCTTTAATCCTAGCATTCCAGAGGCAGAAATCCATCTGTTCAAGGATATAGCCAAGCATGGTGACTCA
This sequence comes from Peromyscus leucopus, assembly GCF_004664715.2. Taxonomy (NCBI): domain Eukaryota; kingdom Metazoa; phylum Chordata; class Mammalia; order Rodentia; family Cricetidae; genus Peromyscus; species Peromyscus leucopus. Next base: position 12,361,990 of record NC_051074.1, read on the forward strand.
CTCCTTTATTCCCAGAAAGCAAGCCTTTAATCCCAGGGAGTGGTGGTAGAAAGCAGAAAGGTATATAAGGTGTGAGGACCAGAAACTAGAAGCATTTGGCTGGTTAAGCTTTCAGGCTTTTGAACAGCAGTTCAGCTGAGAGCCATTGGGATGAGGACACAGAAGCGTCCAGTCTGAGGAAACAAGATCAGCTGAGAAGTTGGCCAGGTGAGGTTAGCTGTGGCTTGTTCTGTCTCTCTGATCTTCCAGTGTTCACCCCAATACCTGGCTTGAAGTTTGTTCTTTATTAATAAGAACTTTTATGATTCATGCTACACAAAAGGATAGATTTCAAATATTCTCTTCATAAAACAAGCATGTATATAAGATTCTAGAGGTGTAAATAAGTTTTATTTAGTAGTTTCATAATACTTACATTTATAAATAAATACATCATGCTATTTACTATAAACACATATGAAGCTTTATTTGTTGATGCAACATTATAATAACTCTTATTTTAAATGATAGCTATTGAGTGATTGATATCTTTACCTGTAAAATGTAGTGTTCATTTTGCTATGCTTATCAAAATACAATGTTGTATGTATTAAATATATACAAGTAAATAATTTATTACTTGATAAATCATTATATCAATAGTTTCTTTTCTGACGATGGTTAAATGATACCCCATTCCTAAATTTTGAGGTGAAAAAACACCTGTTTATTTTATAGTCTCATTATACATGTGTTTTAATTAGTACACCTTTATTTGCAATAAGGAGTTTCATATTTCATTATGAAATTCTCACTGCAATACACCATATGCCAGTTGAGAAAGTACTGAGTGGGAATAGCTCAGTGGTACGATGTTTGACTACAGTATATGAGGTTCTCTTTTTTGATATTCTCTAGAAGACCTTGCTAAAAATATTGACACTTTCAAGTATTGTAACACTTCCTATGTATTACAATCTGAAGTCTTACAAACTTGCAGTACATGGAAGTGTGGTGATAGTAAATTAGTTATCCATGGCTTCCTCTTTGTCTCCAATTTACTGAGCTGTTCATCTTCATCATTCCATCCTATCTAGCTTTATTTTAGTGTCATAAAATAGTGACAACTTTTAAATGCTCTCACTATCATGTAAACATATGCAATTTCATTACAATCCTTGATACCTTGCTGTCAAATCATATTTCAGTTTTTTTAACAATCTTTTTCTTCATCATTAGAATGGAGCTTGTGAGAAACCTAACGTAGTAAACATTGGTAATGTGCCTATGAACATGCATCTGTCTCTATGAACATGGGAGGATACGTGTGATTTTATTTTTCTATAAACACATATTCTTTGGAAGAACACACAACTGTTCATCCAAATGTCAACATTGGAGAGATTCTTTGAAAAAGTAGATCATGAATGATGATTATCTTCTGCTTATAATCTCATTCTATAATATATCAGATATACCATTCAGATAAACCAGAAATATATAACCTTCACCTGAAGATATATGGCTTTCTTTTAAGCTTCATGTGTATGGCAACAACAGTAACTGCTAATCCAAATATTTTGTTTTACCTTTAGTGTTTATGAAGAATTTTTCAGGCCTAAGAATCATTTTAATCTGGTAATAATTGTTATCATTTGTTCACATTGTTGAGACACCTCTTGCTGGGGAGGAAATGAACTCATTAATGCATATTAAAATGTAGAAAATTATTCCGATGATGGTTTTTGGCAACATTTCTGTTGATCCAGTGATGAGTATATATTTTTTAGTGTGTAAGTGTACTAAAAACTGAGTTATGATGCTCAAATGCATGCTAGAGTTAGCAGAGAATGCCTTATGTGTTACAGGAAAAAAGATATTGCTAGAAATGCATTGGTTAGCTTCTCAGACTATGAAAACAATGCCACAGGGGCTTTATACTAAAGAATAATCATATAAAGTAGAAATGGTAAAACGGGACTAGTAAATTACAGTACAAGTTTCTGTAGAATGTCATGCTGTTAGTGTGAATAAAATGGTTCTCTCATTTGCATATTTTTATTATTTCTTCAAAGAGTTACCTTCAAAATAAGCTACTTGATACTGCTTCATAATTGAAATTAAATGTGAATTCTGAAAGATAAGAATAATTAGAATACGTTAATCTATGTTTTATGTATTATTACATATAACATTAAGCATCACTAAAATTAAATCCAATGAGAAACTCAATTGTAAATGAATCAGTCCATCATATGCATACACACACACACACACACACACACACACACACACATGTATATATATATCACATGAAGGTTATTAGGTTATTATATCTTTCAGGAGTATCCAGTGGACAAAAAAAAATTTTAAGGTTATAGAATGAGCTCTAAGGAGAAAATAAACATTATTCATGATCTATTTTTTTCAAAGAATCTCTCCAATGTTAGCATTTGGATGAACAGTTGTAGCTCTTCCTAAGCATATGTGTTTACAGAAAGAGAAAATCACACACACACACACACACACACACACACACACACACACAGACATACAGATATATAAATTAGTGTACTAGTATACATTTTAGTATCTCTATGATTTCAGAGTGGAGTTGTAAGAAAAATGGGTTAAAATAATTCAAGTCCAAAATATCTTTTGGTAACAGACCTTTGTTCAATACAAATATTGAAAATATTATCCAGAATTAGTCTTTGTATTAATATGTACTGAATACTGTGTTCAAATAGTATGAACAAATACCTTTTCAAAGAGTGATCAGAAATGACATCTAAAGGGAAGAAACTGGATCATGAAGATCAAATTCAATGAAAGGAAAAAGAATAAGAATGTTATATGATGTTTTGTTTGTGTTCTGACAAATAAAGCTTGTCTGGAGATCAGAGGGCAGAGCTAGCCAGTAGTTAACCATAGAGACCAGGCACACACCTTCAATTTTAACATTTGGGAGGAGGAAACAGGAAGATCAAGAGTTCAAGGACACCCTGAGCTACATGAGATTGAACCAGTCTTTTGAGAAACAGAGCCGGGTGATGGTGGCTCACACCTTTGATGCCAGCACTTGGGATCTCATGCCTTTGATCCCAGTACTTGGGATCCCAGCACAATTTGGGAGGTGGGGACAGGAATATAAGGCAGGTAGAGACAAGATTACCCCCATTTGGGCTGAGATTTAGTAAAGATAAGAAGTCTCTGGTGGCTGGCTGCTCTGCTTCTCTGATCTTTCAGCTTTCACCCTCCATATCCGACTCTGGGTTTTTATTGTTAAGACTAATTAGGATCATGCTTAATAAGATTGCATGCCAGACAAAACAAACCAATACAATCAGGAAAAAAAAATCAAAATTAAAGAATATATAATGAGGATTTTATGGAATATAGCTTCTATCTTTATCAGTACTTAAAATCATGTAGAGAAAAGCCAATGAAATCACAAGTAGTCTTATATCACATGGTGAATTTCTGCCTATTAAAGTCTTAAAAGAATGATATTATTCTAATGAATCATTGGACAAAGGAATTATTTCACTTGCATTTCTCAAAGCTAATTGTGGTCTGAAAGGAAATTAATATGGGAAAGAGAAGTACTTCATTTGATAGAAAGAGAGCAGGAAATGGCTAGGGGGACCTTATCTGTCTGCTAGCAGATTCTGTTGATTTTCTGGGTCCTGGATAGACTTTGAGCATAATTTCAGGAAGGATCATTATAGAGATGTGAAATACATAAATTATAGATTGATGTTGACTGGCATTCTTTCTTTTGTCACACCTAGAAATTAAAAGTTACCATGTGATTGATAAAGTTGAAGTCTAGTCTTAAAATGTTGGCCATAGTCTGAAATAGAATAACTGATAACTCAGTATCTTCTCATACTCACTTAAGAGAAATAATGGGAAAGAGTAGGATGTGACAAGGTATGAGGATTCTGAGCTATTTCATATTCCTTATAGAGGGACAAGAAGAAATGGAGGTAGTGTAAGTGACCTGAGAGTCAAGAAATGGCCGCTGAGCAGCCAGAAGCTCTCCATACCAGAGTCGCTCCTTCTCTACTTCCTCCAGGGGAGATCTGTGGGACAGATGCACTAAGGGAGCATGAGTAACAGTGGCCTCTCCCCTTGGGAGCACAGTGATACTGCAGTAATTGGTGAGGATATATCACAGATAAAACCCAAGAGAGTTGTCACTCCACAGGAGGTCTATCCTGCCTGCCTCTGCGGTTGGCTGTCATGACTCCTCTAAAGATGATATACACTAACTGAGACCACTATCACCTCAACGTAACCAATAGCAATATTTGCTATTATGGAAACAACAAATATTTAACAGTGATGACAGATAAAGAATAAAGAGTGGGTACTACATTCACTTTTCAAAAATAGATTATATAAATCTTATTGCCAGATTTGTCAATATATATTAAATTAACATGAATGAAAGGAAATCACTGTATAATGAAATTTCTTGTTTTAAAAATTTACTTAAGGGGCTGGAGAGATGACTCAGAGGTTAAGAGCACTGGCTGTTCTTCCAGAGAACCTTCCAGAGGTCCTGAGTTCAATTCCCAGCAACCACATGGTGGCTCACAGTCATCTGTAATGAGATCTGGCGCTCTCTCCTGGCATTCAGGCAGAACACTGTATACCTAGTAAATGAATGAATGAATGAATGAATGAATGAATGAATGAATGAATACATAAATGAATAAATAAATAAATCTTTAAAAAAAATTTACTTAAATAAAACCTGTAAGCTAACATGAACATAATCTTTTCTCGATTTGTTTAAGTAATTTCTGGTTTCCCGTGTAATTTACTAGGTCACTTTAGTTGAAATTTTTAGGTTTTTCTGAAAAGTATGGTAGGTTTTAAATTATATATATTTGTTTCTTATCTTTTGGGAGATCTATAGGTTTTTTTGAAGTTTACAAATTATTTGCAATTTATGTGTGAATAATCTAAATATGAACATGCTTTCTTTGTAAAGTTTTAAAAACAATCAAAATTGTTATTCTGTATCAAAGAGATTTTCAAAACACTGGATGAATATTTATCCATTTTCATCATTATTTTTTGAACACATCAAAGCTTCAAATGACATGTGAAAAACACTAAGCTGAATTCATCATTACCGTCTTTCCACTTTATGAATAAATTAGCAAGAGAATTATTCAAATTAAGTTTTATGAATTAATATCAGAGGACTAATCTGTTCCTAACAATAGGCTGGAAGATTGCCAAATAAATGACAAAGCCTGTTTTAAACAATTGGACTCATCTTCTGTGGACATTTTAGGTACAACTTGTGGCTATACGGACAGTATAGCTTCTGTCAAGGAGAAATCTAAACACAAGGGCAATCTGTGATCCAGTTAACCATCCCCTTGGCTTTCACAAGTCTCTGGTGGAATACTGCAGGGCAATCTGAAACCCAGATGATCATGACTTTAGGTGCACTCTTTTTGAAAATATGTTCATGAAGTAGGTGTAAGCCCTTATGGCCTTAAAGTTCTAGACAAGCGTAAAAGGCCTGAATCTACCATTAACCCTGCACTGGCCTTTAACTACAACAAGCCAAAGTTCTTCTCTTACCTTAGTAAAAGAAACACATAGAGGCAGCAACAACTTCTGTATTAATTCACAAAACAATTTGCAGGATAAACTCTGTGTTTACAACTCATTCCGAAAAAATATATCTCATTTGAAATCTGATGAAAAACTTCTGGAGATATTGTTCTGTGTTTCACAATAAATTATGGTTTAATTGCAAATATTAAAAAAAATATATTTGCTGGGCGGTGGTGGCACACGCCTCTAATCCCAGCACTCGGGAGGCAGAGGCAGGCGGATCTCTGTGAGTTCAAGGCCAGCCTGGGCGACCAAGTGAGTTCTAAGAAAAGGCGCAAAGCTACACAGAGAAGCCCTGTCTCAAAAAACCACAATAAATAAATAAATAAAATAAAATAAACCATATTTAACAAATTAGTGTGAATGAGTTACACACTACTTTCAGGTGAAAAATTAAGAAAGTTAAATGTGTTAAACTGTAGATAAAACAAAAAGTTGAACTGAAAGCAGCACATGAAACCACCTATGAACCTCACATCTATAAATAATGGAATATTGGAAGACGTGCTTATCAATGCAATCTTATTCATCAAAAAATCCCATATGTATGCAATGTGAATGAAAAAAAGAAATAAAAAGAGGAGGGACATGACTGCTCCTAAATATGGTGGAAGAGAAGGCTTATTGTAGATATGATGGAGAGCATAGTCAGAGGCAGAGACATCTGGGAGAGTCCAGAGTGAACATGACCCTGAGCCTGGCCAGTGAAGAGGGCCAGGAAGGGAGAGGGGAGAGTCAGTAGACCAGGAGACTAAGAGGCCAGAAAGATAAAGGGTAGAGAAAAGGGTCAGAAAACCAAAAGGCTGGATTATATAGGGAGGGGCATCCTGGGGTACGGCTGCCCAGCTCGTGGCCTAGAGAAGTTTAGAGCAGGAGGCAGGATATGCCAGCCATAGCCTGGAACAGGTAGGGACTGAGGAATGCTTGGAGATTTGGAATCCAGCACTGCTTTGATATGTTAAATGGGCACCTTGGTTAGACAATTGTCTCGGGTTTCAGATCTAACACAATGTTTTAAAGTATTTTTGTAAAGGACATGTGTACTTCATTATCTAAAGGTACATATGATAAAGATGATTTCCAAATTTGTTTTTAAGTAGTGATAAACAGTATTTTTGAAGTTTTTGATTGATCACAAGTACTGACAAATAAAAAGTAGAACACACGCTAAAATTATGGATTCCTCTGAAAACTTACTGCTCAAAAACCTCACTCATTTGTTTATAGAAAGAACAATGCACTAGAAACATGCTGTAGAGTAGCCAACTTTCAAACCTGGCTCTAAAAGATTCTAACAGCACTAGGGATCTGCACTGTAAGATCAGTGCAATCCATCAACATCTCAAAATTTATTCTATGTATTCTCTATTCAAATTGCAACCTCAGATTTAAAATCTTATACTTTTGGTATTGGTTTCTAATGTCACCAGTACAAAAGGGATTAAACATTCTCCAGTATAATGACTTTCAAACTGTATATATATATATATATATATATATATATATATATATATGCAAAGAGATTGGAAACAGTTTGTTTCCTGTAGAAATAACCATTTCATGTAAATAGATTCTTCTAGTATATATATATATATATATATATATATATATATACACAGATATACAGATACATATATATATACAGATATACAGATACATATATATATATATATATACACACACACTAGAGGTCTTGATTGACTTCGTTTTTTTGTCAGTTAAAGTATTAAAAGGCAGAAAAAACTTGAGATCAATAGGTAACAGCAGAGAGATCTAGAACACAGCAAACAGCAGCAGACAAAATCAGCAATTGAAGAAAGGCTTTTATTTGGGGTAAGAAAACATACATAAAGGTGGCACCAGTGACAAAAAGACCCTCCACAAAGCAGATGGGGGACTCTGAAAGCTGAATAACCCCCATTTCAGAGACGTTTATCTAGGTGAACAAGTTTATGGATACTTACCTCTGAGTTTACATTTAATTTTCTAAGCATTATATTAAAACTAACTCATTTTGATAACTGGGTTGATGACACACATCAATATTCTCAACACCCAAGGGACAGAATAGGAGGAATACTAGCAGAAAGCTTGCCTGAGCTGCTTACACATTCGAAGCTAACCTGAGCTTCAGAGTGAAAGTTTCCACCCCATGCCTCCCTCATGTTCACATATGTGTGTGTTTTTGTGCATGCATGTGTTTGTGACGGAGTGTGAGCACATGTGTACACAAGAGTATGCAAAGACCAGAGGTCAATATTCCATATCTTCTTCCATTGTTGGTCACCTTGTTATATTTTCGTTGTATGATTTTATATGCAAAGAGATTGGAAACAGTTTGTTTTCCCATAGAAATAACCATTTCATGTAAATAGAGCCTTCTAGTTTGATGATCGTTCATCTGTTAACTAAATTTTTTCAAAGATATGTTGTTGTATACTAGAAAAATACAATCTGATAAATGTTTTTCATAAGGCAGTCATACCACTATCTGACAGAGCAACATTGAGAATATTTGTAAACTTGTACATGCTGTGCTGTCTCTTCTCATCCAGGGTGTTTATCTTCACTTAAGTCTTACAGATTCAACTAAATTAGCTGTTAAACAAGTCTTGGTACACCTCCTGTCACTGCGTACACCAATACTAGGAACATGCCATCATGTGTGTCTTTTTATATGGGTGCTGAGGATTTAAACTCACATCCCCAGCTAACACTTGACCCCATGCAACATCCCCCAGCACAAGTCAAGCAACTTTTTGTATCATTTTCATTTTTATTTTTTAAAGAAGACAGTTCTTTTAGTTGCTTGTTTGTTTTCTGGCTAGCCTTAGGCAGTGGATATCACTGTCTCCTCTTATTCATAATAGCCACTTTGTGAAGGCAATACAGACTCCATTTTAGGGTAGGGGCACCATCTTAGACCACCTACTATACTCAGTTCCAGGAAGGACCCCAGGAATGTTCTATGACAACTCGAACAGATACAGAGCAGTATACTTCTGCATACATTCTGTCTGTGGTTTATGGCCCATGAAGATATCCAGATAATCCTGCTGAGCAAGTTGTAGTTCCTCACCCAAAGTACAATCCAATAGTTTCAAATGTGTTTTCAAAAAATCACCTTGCCCTATATCCCTTCTACCCAATCCCAAGTTGCCAAAGCATGTAGTAGTTCCTAGCTTTCAGTTTTTCCCTATAAAAACTCTCTACCCCTGGGCCAGCCACTGCCACCACATTTCCCTCCATCTGCCTGGCAGTGGCCCAGGATGAACCTGACAATCAAAGAACCCTTATGTGCTAACATCAGAAACCAGCTCCTTGGTGGTCTCTGGGTGCATCACAAAATAGGTACAACACTGTATTTTCAATTGTCTATGAAGGTAATCTTTATCCAATGATTAGTGAAATCATATTATGTCAATACAAAAAGCAGAAGGCGATTGTGTAACTGGAATGTATTAACAAGTTGAAAACAGATATACAACGTCTAGGGAGAAAATTACATATGTAAAATGATGCAATGTTTAAAAAAATATTTCCATAGTAGCCTTTAACATAGAAACTTCTTGGCAGAAAATGTGATTCATTACTGGATCTGTCCTTTAAAATGTTAAAAATAAGTCAGTATGTCTGGAAGTAGAGATTGGAGTAAGCTAAACTGTGCTTTATCTGTCATGGCAATTCTTTAACAACAATGGTCTAGTTTGGGACCTTAAGTTTTTTAAAAAAAGTAAAAAGTAGTGACTGTGACTGAATACTTTTGAAATGAAGCTTAGGGGAAAAGAAAAAGAGAGAATAGGTTTTATTAATTTTGATGCAAAAATAAAAATATGAATAAAGTCAAAATATAGGACTTGGATTAAACAAAACAAAAATATTTTGGTTGCGAAAGATACACTTGGGTAAATTCAAAACAATCCAAGTAGAGAATTTTATTCAGATAAAATATATTCAAAGAAAACTGAAAATTTGCCACAATTGAATGTGCTATCCAAATGTTATATTTCATTGAACAGAAAGAACAATCTTTGTTACAGAAAAACATCAGTGACTTCTGCATCCACATAGCAGCTCACAACCATTGTTAACTGTAAGTTGAGGAAATCCAACTCCTTTTTCCTCTTCTGCTCTCTGTAGGCACCAGATGTATACTTGGTGCACATACATGCAGGCAAAACACTCATATCCATAATAAAATAAATATTAAAAAATAGAAATGCTAACTTGGACTAAAAACATAAGCCACGTGATTTTGCTTGCATGCTGTTTTGTTATTGTTTTCATGAAACTTTAGTCAATAAACCAATCAAGAACAAGATTAAAATATATTTAGAAAGACAATATTGAATAATGCTATAGACTCACTACTGTGGATAGGATACAAACACATACATCACATATTCTGGTTCTATTTTGAAGATAGAATACTATGATAGTTGATTTGAAGGAGCCAGGATGTATACAGGGTATAATTCCTTTAAAGACTTGTCAAATTCTACCATTTCAAAGCACTATCTTATTTACTTAGAAAATTCAAAAACATTCTGTGGGAAGAATGTTTATCATCAGAGAATAAAGCTTTTGTGAAGTTACAACATGGATTCTGATTACAGCACATTATGATCTAAGATTCTCTAATGAGTCAGATTGTCAGTGTTGCTACCTTGAAAAGACAACAACCATAATAAGGAGACAACATGGAAGACAGTGAACAGGAAGTGGTGTAGGGCCATCAAGTCTCAAGTCCCACCTCCAGTGACCCTCTTCTTTCCTGAGAGCTTCACCTCCTAAAAGGCTTCACAAACATCACAAACAGTATCACATTTTACAGTCCGCATGTTCAAACACAAGAGGCTTTGAGAAACATTTCATATTCAGATCACTTTCTTCTGTCCCTAGTCCCTGAAGAGTCATGGATATCTCTTGATACAAAATGCTTTCAGTTCAACTTCAACAGTCCCTAAATTCTTTAACAGTTAAAACTTTGTTTGAAAGTCAAATTTACTCCTGTGACTCAAGGCACTCCTTACCAGTGACCCTCTATATATTAAAATAATGTTAGAGCCTATTCCCTAAAGCCTTACTCAGCTTTGATGCGGAGGGGAAGGGCTAGATCTGCCCCCAAATTGGTATGTCAGCCTGTGTTGACTAGGCAAGGAAGGCCTTACCTGCCCTGAGGAGGAGATGGGGGTGGGATGGGAGAGTGGGAAGGAGTGGGAGAAGGGGAGGGAAGGAGAATAGAGGTTGGTATGTAAAAGGAAAGAAAATATTTTCAAATAAAATTTAAAAAAAGAAAAGAGAGGGAAAAAAAAGAGTGGAACCAAGACCAGTGGATCCATGTAGCTTGGTCAGAGGTCAAAGCTTGCATCCTATAATAGAAGTGGATTTTGTTCAAGCAAAAAACAACCAAACAAACCAAAAACAAATCATTTGGGACTAGAGAGTAGTTAGAAGCACTTTCTGCTCTTGCAGAGGACCAATGTTCAGTTCCCAGCTCTCGTTATTCCCATTGAGTGAAAAAGAGGCCACACACAATTTTTTTAGCCAAATTTGAAGCCGATTCTTATTAAATACTGCCCAGGTCCATGGACACTGGCCAGGTCTATACCTCAGATTCCTAGAGTATGGTATTGAATTACATTAGCTGGGGGCTTACAAAGGCAAAATCCACAAGACTATGTACTTACCACCTTCATCCAGCCAGGAGTGACCATACATCCTGAAGTACTCTCTGTTTATGTACCTCCCACCTATGTGTGATTAAGAACATACTGTGCAACTGGGTCAACCAAACTTCTTTTCAGAAACAAAAACATGTGGCTTGTTATCTTATATGAAAAATAGCTTCCAGCATTCCAGGAAGTTATCTGTACTTGGGTAAGTAGGGCTCACAGGTTAGAGGTGTTTCTGTTGTATAGATATCTTAAGCACAGTAATTTAAGCTTAAAACATAACTTTAGCCATCATATAACCACATGTCAGTTACTTATAACTTTAGTACCAGGGTGTCTGATGCCCTCTTCTGGCTGCTCTGGGCACTGAATACATGGTATGTAAATACATAGAAGTTGGGAAACCATTCATACACATAAAAAAATCTTTTAAAATATTTATTTTCCACATGCAATGGTTAAGAGTATACATCTCCTTCCCAAATGTAAAAATAAGAGCATAACAATCATCATACTACATTAAGGCCAAAATGCAACAGAGAAAACACTAAATCCTATATTTCCGTGGCATCTGGGACTCATAATGGACCCATCTCTGTTCCAAAGTTCTTAGCCCTCTCCCTCTATCCCTCCAGCTCTGTTGACTGTAGCACAAATAACCTCACTTTCAGAATGACTCTCACATGTACGTGACTTTTTTCCACACTCACCCAAGATAAGGAAACAACAAATCAAAGTACAAATATTACAAAAGTCCAGCTTGGTAAGCCAATTAGTTTTATTGGAGTTACTTACAGGAATAAGAGTGACGGGTTACTTGTAGAAAAAGAAAAAAACTCAAAGAAAGATGCCTCATCTACCCTAACATGGATGACAGCTCTTAAGAGCTGGGAACTTGGAACACATTGAACAATCCGCAGGCACTTTAAGAGATGAGAGAACATTCTCTCTAGATATCATTTGGTCTGAGCATCTTCCAGGTCCTTGGCTGGTTTTTGCTACTTCCAGGCAGCTCATCATGTCTAAGAGGATCTCTCAGCAGTCCTTACACTCTCTATATTTGCTTGGGTAGATGGGGTCCTACTGTGTCTGGTCAGTTTCAGGAACTTCTCAAAGTTATCAAATTCTTTGTTTCCTGAGTTTAAGGAGAGTCTATGTAGGATAAAATGTTCACTTCCCTTAGAGCCTCATATTCCTTAAACTCCCTTTTAACATTATACGACTTCACAAGATTTCCTCCTTGATAGGAGGTTTTAATCGTAGAAGAAATTTGTGACATGACCATAACAAAATGGTTCTGGCCTCTTTAATGTCCATGAATCTTCTGAAACTTGCCTTCAAAAGCTTCCTATATTGTTCCCTGAGAGCTTCCTTACAGAGATTCCAACCCTGCTACTGGTTGCTTGCCTTAGCAGTTGTTTTTTGTTTTGTTTTTCTTTACAGCTTCTGTACAAGACTCCACGAACCTTCCATCTTGCATCTTTAATACCTGCAAAACCCCGACTATGTGGACAACACTGTCAGGCTCTACTACAGCTTCAGGATGGAATCTGGTCGCTTAGACCACACGGGCAGCAGCCTCTGTTGGCTGACTGTGGGGAAGCACTTCCCTGGAGTTGTTTCCAGCAGCAAGGATTCCCTTCAGTCCCAGTTTCATCTCTCTCTTTTCATAAATTCTGTTCTCAAATATAGGAGTCTTGGAAGTGTAGGGTCTTGCCCAAAGGGCATCTTTCTTATCTTCCCATCTCTGAGAAGGAAGTTTCTGTTCACTGGCACTCATCACTCATAATTGCTAGTGTTTGGTCCTCTGTTCTACCCTTATTCACAACTTTAAGTTTTCTCACACACTTTTCCTCACCAAAATGGCATTTTAAAATGTTTTCCTGATTTACTCTTTGCTTTTCCCTCACTGTTATGAATTAAATCAGTCGCCGGTAATCATGACACAGCCTCAATGCTGTCTTGCTTTGAAAGTTCCTCTGACAAACAGATTGGACCATTACTCTTAAACTCAGCCCCACATGAGTTCTAAGGACACAAGCAGGCTGTAGCCAGTTTTTCCCAGATTGTAACTTGAGTAGGCTCTAGTTCAGTTCATAGTAGAGTCCTTATTCCCTTCTGAAACCTCATGAGCAGAGTCTCCACAGTGCACATTTTTATGTGTTTTGAGGTTTTCCCACCTACCAATAAAATGCCTCATTAAGTTTTACATACAGCATTCAAAGACTTTTCTAGCAAAATTTCCAAACTTCTCCTCACTCTTCCAACAAAGTATTCCCAAAGACCTAAAAAAATGCATGGCGATGTATATCACAACAATATGCCCACTCGTGGTTCAAATTTCTATCTTGTTTGTTTTCTTCTTGCTGTGATTCATTTAATAGTTAAAAAATACTCCATTTGAAAATAATAAATATGACATGAACATCAAATGTAGCCAACACATAGCTAGTTAGAATCATACACGTCTGAATTCATAGAACCAGAGATACTGAGACAGAACAGTAACGTGAGGTAGGCTACATACCAATACTCTAACACACACACACACACACACACACACACACACACACACACTCACACGCACACACTCACACGCACACATATATGTATATATATACATACATATATATATATATAAGAAAGAAAGACAGTAAAAGAAAAACTAATGATGGGCTGGAGAGATGGCTCAGAGGTTAAGAGCACTGACTGCTCTTCCAGAGGTCCTGAGTTCAATTCCCAGCAACCACATGGTGGCTCACAACCATCTGTAATGAGATCTGGTGTCCTCTTCTGACCTGTAGTCATACATGCTGTATACAAAATAAATAAATAAATCTTTAAAAAAAAAAAAAAAAGAAAAACTAATGAAAAATTAAAAGCTCACCTACAATTTCTATACTTACACTTTTGCTAGTAATGAATATAAGAAGACATTCCCTTCTTAAACTTTAACTTTATTCTTTATTGATAAACTAACATTATTTTTAGAACAAGTATTCAAATATATTTTTAATTATAAAAGTATGTATGAGCACAGGTGATCTAGAAGGCCAGACAATTTCTAATCATGGAAACTTGTAAACAGAAATGTATTTGGGGTGTTTATGAAACCATCACTCTCTAAATGACATTTAATACATCAAATATCTCTGCATTTTTAACACTTTCACACACTTTAGGATAAATGTTTATTATTACTTCTGTAAATATATACTATATATTCAACTTTTTAATTCAATGAATATATTTATTGTATTCAATGAAATATTTAACCAAGCAATAGCTTCTTACAAATCTCAAAAGAAAAATAATGCACAATTTGTGACAAATATTTGGTTACTGAGCTTAAAAAGCAGCACTGTAGTCACAGAAATTGATAGTCCCCTTAAGCAAAGATAATACACAGCTCATTTGAAATTCACAGTGTCATTTGTAATTTGAGTAAAGAAATGTCTAACAAAACATGAGAATGAAGTTTAAATTTCTTAGGGACTGCTTGACTGTGAATATCTGAATGATCACCTGCAGAGGAATGTCTGCCTAGATCATGTGAGAGGTCTTTACTTATGGGATTTATTCTACAAAACTGGGTCATAATGCTAAAACTGGCATATTAGATCAGTGTTTGTCACATTTAAGACTGCCATCATTGAGCTATTACTCAAGTGTTTATAATAATAATGATCCAGATAATCAGTTAGGTAATATTTGACCACTAATATTAACACTTTTATTTTTCTTCCTTGGTTTTTCATGATGTATTGGGATATCTACCATAATAGACTGGACCAAAATGCAAAAATCACTTTAAAAATACCCAGAAGAGAGTCCAAGAATTGGCTCAGTGGTTAAAGGTACCTTCTGTCAAACCAGACTGCTTGCATTCAAGCCCGAGGAGCCACATTATGGATGAAGAAAACCAACTCCGCAAAGTTGTCCTCTGACCTCTATACATGCTGTGACACTCATGAACTTCCCCAAATATAACACAATTAAGTAAAGAAATTTAATAAAAATATGCCAAGAATAAGTAATGTTTCATTTCTTTAAGTTAAAATTAAATATCCTATGTACATTGACATACAAAATTGCATTTGTTAATAGTAACAGTAAAAATATCAAACATATAATAAAATGCCGTCCATTAAATATAACCTAATTGCAAGACATTTTGTTAAATTAAAATTACATATTTTATTTAATTCACAAGAAACTCTATAGGAATTATGAAGGATTTCTCAATCATATGAGAAAACTAAGATAAAAAGAATTTGGCTGATCCCACACAGCGAACATGGACAAAAGACTGATTAAAATGAAATCTTTTGTCCCTCAAGCCAGCTTATTCTCTTGTGCTATGTACTCTGTAGGTGGGCATGACAGCAGTCACTGATTAACTGTTCTGCTTTGTTTTATTGAAAACCAGATTTTCAAAGTCCTTTATATCTTTATAGGAATTTGAAGACTATTTTAGATTTTCCCTAACAGTATAAAAACAATAATGTAAGAATAATAACTCTGTTTATTTTTTCTTCACAGTTTCAAAATCATGTGTGTCTACTGAAATCCACAAACTAGTCAGTTTCAGAACTCTTCATCCAGCTACTAGTAATAGATAGCAAGTATTTTTTCTTTTAGCCTTTTATATTTATCAACAATGAATTTCCTTTTTCCCAAATCTAAACCTTCTGAGCAAATCTCCCCAACTTTGAACATTTAAACTGGGAGGTTTGCCTTTAGACAGTGCAAAACTGGGAGAGAAACTGAAATTCTTTGTGACATTTTCAACCAAGGGAAGTTGGTGAACAAAGAGTTTGAAAGTCTTAGAACATGAAAGATGCCAGAAAAGAATCAGGTTTTGTGGTTCTGGATAAAATGCTGAGATGTCTGTGAGAATATGAAGAAGAAAATAGATTAAAAAAAATACTGGACAATGTAAGCCAAAGATATTTGAAAAGAGAAACAGAATCTGCACATTGGGGGTGGAGGATATAATCAGGCTATAGACTGAATATTTAGCTCTTTGTTTTTTTGTTGTTGTTTGTTGTTGTTTTGTTTGTTTGTTTGTTTTTTGTTTTTTGAGACAGAGTTTCTCTGTGTAGCTTTGTGCCTTTCCTGGATCTTGCTCTGTAGACCAGGCTGGCCTCGAACTCACAGAGATCTGCCTGACTCTGCCTCCCGAGTGCTGGGATTAAAGGCGTGTGCCACCACCGCTTGGCAGCTCTTTGTTTTGTAAGCAAAAAGTTGTTACATAATTCTGTGCAGTTGGACACAAGTCAGATCTAATATTGACACAATAGCCAATAAAATTTAGACTTTAAATGTTCCCCTGGTTAGAGCACATTGAAGCGAAACACTATTTTCAACAAGGTAAATGTTAATATTCTATTTGATAAACTGTGTTTTGAAAAACTTTTTTTTTGCTCTTCAATAAGAATTTCCTCAGCAGACGATTTTCAGTATCAACTAATGATATCATTTAAAAAAGAAACCAATGTTCAAATAATATTTAGTAATAATAGATTGAATATTGACGATCCCTCAGAAATCTAAATGCTTATTTATTGACTTAGTTTTAAACTACTGTAAATAAGTGCAGTTTTCTGCAAGGGAAACCGAAGTGCTTTATCTATCACTAAAAAGTACTTTAATAAATGATACTGGTGGCTTTTAATACAGTATATTTTGTAGGCTCCTTTAGACTCGAAGTCACTAATTTGGAAGCTGTGATTTGAAACCACACTGTTCGGCAGAGCATCTGACAGTTGAACTAGTGTCCAGCCTGTCATTTAGAAATCATTCTCCCAGTCAGGGATGAGCATCTGGCCAGAGGTGCTACAATTGTTTGTCTTAGCCAGGTTGACCCATTCCTTCAGGGTCATGTAAGTCATAATCAAGATTCAATGTTTCATTATTTGTAGAGGGTCTGACATGCAGGAATAAATTTTGAATCACTAAGTAAAATGTCTATACCAAACTAACTTAATTTTCAACTTGTAACAAGTACAACTAAATCTGCAAAGCACCTAGAGATGTACATGCTTTGTGCAAATAATTTGTAACCATAAATCAAAGAGAATGTAAAAGCCAACAAACAGAACCACCTTTTACTGCGTCAAAATAACATGAAAAGTTCAGCTCATTGGATGTTCTGTCTTCTATATGTAATTGGAACAAACTGATTGAAAAGAGAAAAAAAAATGGTTGCTATACTGGAAGTCATTTTATTTCCTTTTAGTTCTGCTTCAAAGATACACACTGATGAAAGGTGCTCTAAAAGCAAGGTGGTTAATTATGGGGGTTGTTCTGCCCTGTGCTCACATTTAAACTGCAATTACTCTAAAAGCAAGATGGGTATTTACTTCAGCTGCCCAGTTTTAAAGCTAGATAACAAGCAGCTTTTATGAGTACTAAATGGCTTGTGACATTTGTGGGTTTTTTCTAATTGTTTTTATTTGAGAAAGGAAGGTAAGGTTTATAATGTTGAAAATCTAAACATGCTGGCTAAACTGACAGATTGCTACTAAACCATTTTGCAGACTAAAATAAGTTTTCAAATGCCCTTCGGCTTAAAACTTCTGTTGTGTATCACTGACTTCAACGCCATTCTGAGCTAAGGAATGGTTATTTTGCAAATAAGAATATATGGTTGCAGAGAATGAATTGGCATTGCTAGGACAGATTCCATCATGCTCTGCAGGTAGCACATTAGGGATGCATGAGAACTTTCTCTAATCTGATTGCAGTCATTGTGAGACATTTTTTACAAAAGAATTTTAAGGATTGTAGATATTTCCTTTATGGCATACAACCTGGATATCTAACAAAAAGTCACACTATTTAAAAAAAAAGCCATGATACTTTTCATCTTTCTCATCACTTCCTTCATTACTAACAGAGAATATAATTTCATGATTTTACTGAGCTTCATTTCTGGGTCTTACTACATCTTACACTCCTTGTATCTGAACTACTATTTTACTACACTTTACTATTGATTGTCATCACATATTTACTTCTTTTATTTGTGTTTATTAAAGCATCATCCAAAGTACTTTGGTATTGAACTTCTCTTGATGTCCATAATCAGGAATATTACGTCGGTAGATTAAATTGTTCCCTGACCTGAGTATTTACATTGCAAAAATTAGCAAGTGATGAAATTTAGAAATTACAAATAACTGGAGTAAAAAATGGAAACAAACTTAGAAACCTACAGAATCCAAAGTGATAAGTTATAAACCAAGGGGAAATAAATAGTAAAGGATAAGATTAAAACTCAGTAAATGAAAATTAATCCATATAGTCTTGAACGGTTGGAATAAAAACCAAGTAAAGCTAAAGCAAATGATGAAACATTGAAAGTATCCCCGGTAACCAGCACTACTGTGATCAATAGGATGTGAAATTAAGAACCTTAAAATTCTCTCTACTTGGGATGATAGCACACACCTGTAACTTACAAACTCAGGCTGAGGCAGGAGAATTACTGAGTTTATGATCAGCCTGGTCTACATAGAGAATCTCTGTCTCTAAAAAGCAAAATAAGGAGGAGTTATATGTATTCATATAAAATCAAAACATTTCTTTGAAACACTAAGTACATTAAATATTTATTAAGAAGTGTCATCAATTTTGGAATATTTGTCTATCCCTCTAATATTTATCAAAAACTATATTCATTTTATATGAGTAATTATGTGATATATAGTCATATATATAACATATATATATATATATATGCATTTATACCAAAATAATTTTTTGAAAAATTCATCTATATATGTTTAATGGTAGTATTTGTTATTAGCTGGACTCTTCTAGCAATGAAGATTTGCTCTTTATTGAACTAAGAATAAAATAATTAATTGCCATCAGAATGAAGAAAAATGTATGACGTATTTCCTACTTGAAGAAATGAAAAGTTTTTTCCATAATATTATAATTTCTTCACAAATAAAAGTTGCTTCAAAGTAATCATTGCTGGTAAATTCTAATCTATACACAATTCAGACTACTTATAAGTACCTGATAATCATCACCATTGATGAA
Source organism: Peromyscus leucopus (assembly GCF_004664715.2). Taxonomy (NCBI): domain Eukaryota; kingdom Metazoa; phylum Chordata; class Mammalia; order Rodentia; family Cricetidae; genus Peromyscus; species Peromyscus leucopus. Next base: position 12,381,345 of record NC_051074.1, read on the forward strand.
AAGCTTTTAATGCCCTTTTCATTAAGTTCAGGAACTAGGCAAATATACTTAGATTCACATTTATTTGTTTATTTTTTACATTTCTCCATTAAGTCGATGAAGCAAGAAGAGACCAAGGGTGAGAGGGGGACGAGAAAGAGAGAGAGAGAGAGAGAAAGAGAGAGAGAGAGAGAGAGAGAGAGAGAGAGAGAGAGAGAGAGAGAGAGAAGAAGAAGAAGAAGAAGAAGAAGAAGAAGAAGAAGAAGAAGAAGAAGAAGAAGAAGAAGAAGAAGAAGAGTGGGAGGAAGAGGAGGAGGAGGAGCTGGAGGAGCAAAGAGGGAGGAGGAAGATGGGATGAAAAGCAGAAGGTTAGAGAGAGAGAAGAAGAGAAGAAACTGGGATGGAGAAAGATGATTCATTTCTCATTTCCAGTCACTAAGTTGAATATAGAAAATATTAGAAAACAGAAAACAATCAAAATTCACAGATCAAACTACACCTGTACAGAATTCCATTGAACTTCATGCCTAAGCAACTAGATAACTTGGTATTTTGTAAAGACTAAATTTGGGTTGGGGAAGTGACTAAGGAATTAAAGTGCTTCTCCGTCATGCCTGGGGATGTGAGAGCAGATTCCCAGTTCCCACACAAATGCCAGCTGATATGGCGGTGGTCAAATTGTAGTTCTATTGGTAAAAAGGAAGAGAGAGGCAAATCTGAAGCAAGTTCTCTTGCAAACTTAGTCATATTGGTGAGCTCTGGGCTCAACTGATATACCCTTGCCTCAGTAACTAAAAAGACAGTGATCAAGTAAGACTCCTAAGCACACATGTGTAAATGCACCAGCACAATCACCAACATCTGCACACACACATATATACTCATATACTGCGCACATCCATACTCAAAAACAGCAAGGAAATAGGAACAGAGACTAAACTCTTAATAATATCATCAAAACGATAAATTTTAAAAATAAATGTACAGAGAGTTACTCCAATATTCTTACTGGTAACTTGAAAATAGCTGTAAGTTAAAGAAGAAATACAAAGTGAGGACTATTCTAGTCCTAGATTCTAGAATGTGAAGAAAATACCTCAATTATTCTACAAATAATGCAATTGTGATCACAACTAGTACAAATTTTATATAAATAAAAATTACTAAGACTAGTCAAAATGTTTGTAAGAATTTCCCACTTATTAATATTGTTTGAAAGATTTATCAAATTCACTGGTGACTATGATATACACAGAAAATTTAATGCAATCATTAGATAAATATAACTAAGTTTTAGAAAATTACAGTTATTAAAAAGGACATTCATAATGGTAGTGCTAGGGTAATGTGTAGCATCATAGGAAAAACAGTCCTTCTTACAGCATGTACAGCAGTGAATACCAATGAAATTCTAGAGTGAAATTTAATCGATAATTTAGTCAGTAAATGAAAAACCATGGATTTTGATCAGTGGTAAGGCATTTATCCAGAAGTCAGAGGCCCTTGGTTAGATACCCCTTGTTCACAAAAATTAATAAATAAAATAATTTTACAATTTCAGGTCAGAAATGTGTGTGTGCATGTGCATGCGTGTGTGTGCACGTGAGCACTCACATATAGAGAATTAATTTCAAAATCAGGTTTCCTCTATCATTCTCCACTTTGATGTTTTGTTTTGTCTAGTTTTGAGACAAGATCTCTATCTAAAACTGGAGCTCATGAATCCAGCTATTCAGGCTAGCAAGAAGTCCCTGGACTCAGGGGTTTTAAAAGCATCTTGAAAAATATCATCTTGGCTTTTATGTAGGTTCTGGAGATCAGAACTCAGGTCATCATGCTTGCCCAGAATTTTAGTTTGGTGTCTATTGCTGTCATAAACACCATGACCAATAAAATGTAGAGAGGAAAGGCTGTAATTCTCAGACAGGTACTCATTCGTGGCTGTGAATGTTTCTGACTAGCTGGGCAAGATGAGCACACTGATGCAAGTTGTTACGGGAGTGAACAGTTATTTTGTGTTTGTATTTGAAGCCTGCTTTGCATGCACAATAAAACTGGTTAAAAGCTTAAGCCTGAGTGAGGAGGTCTTAGGGAGGAAGTCACTGCTCACAGTTGTCAAATGGACAATACTGCCTTTTTTCCTACATTACTCTTTTTATCCCCATATGTTAGTGCTGCCGCCAATCTTGGCTAGAGAAAACCTTAATTATTAAATTGTTATGAACTGAAAACATCAGTAAAAGAGTTTAATGGTAGTCTTGATCAAGCAAAGAAATCAATTAACTAAAATACAGATACTTTATATTATCTAGTCAAAGGAGCCAAAAGAGAGAAAACTATGAAGGAACTGGGAAAAAAAAAAGCAAACAGTGGGACACTATCAAATTGAACACTGTAATTGTAGGAGAAGGTAGAGCTCTATTGAAACAATAATGACATTTTTCAAATACACATAAAAAAATATCAGATTCAGTAATGCAAACTGAACTGACAGGCAGGAAGATTCTAAAGAATTAATGTTGCAATGATTTACAGGTAAATTCAACACTCAAAAAAATGGAGAACGTTAATGCAACATGTAACCCTGTATAGGGAGCTAATGAGACTGCTGATTGATTTGTGAACAGAAACTTTGATGTTCGGGAGGGAATGAAATGGTCATCATTCTTTGAAAAGAAAAATTAATAAGTCTGATACTCCCAAATTACATTTGAGGTAAAATTATTATTAAATAAAAATAGAACAGTGTATTGCTACCTGAGAGTGTTGAGAATCTAAACTAAAACCAAAAGATAATGGACAGCAGCACAAAAGCATTATTAACTTAGAAACTCACCAGTAAATGAAAATGTGTGGATAAATGCAAACACTGTAATATTGTGGCAACAGTTAGTCACAGTTCTGTAATAGATGTTAAAATATGAAATTACATAAATAGATATGTGTTGGGGTCTGGGGTGTGTACAATGTCACAGCCGGCAGGGAAATAATCCATGTGAGGTGAAGAATGAAACTTGGGTCAGCACCACTTTAGCAGGCATTGGGTCAAAAGCTTCCGGAGTCTGACCTGGTGATTTATTTTTCTTACGTGCTTAAATACAGTAAAATTTTGGGGAAACATCTCCATGTGACAATTATTACAACAACGCTTCAGGGCCGGCTACATGGAAACTCCCTTGCAAAGTACATCTCGGCAACAAAGTACCTGTGTGACCTTTACAATAAGAATGTATTCTATTGACTGGTAAAGAGTGCTCAGGGTAAGAGTAAGGTTTTAGGGAGGAAGGATTTGTATAAGCATAAGGATGGTTTCTATTGACAGAGAATACAAATTGCATGGGACTTCTTTCATAAGATCACCAGGTTGTTAGACAACATCCATTAGTTATTTTCTTCCCTTGAAAAGAAAAGCTTGTGTGTTTAACAATCCTATTTTTTCTAATGCTTTCTGTAAGCTGTAAAGTATAAATGTAAGTATACAATGTTATTAAAATAAGGATAACTCTAAAAATGGATGCATAGCACAATGATATGATTTATTATTTTCAAAACAGTATCAAGGGTGAGAACAAAATATCGTGTGTGTTTAACTGAAGGTCACTCATTATCAACATAAAATAGACTTTGGCAACATGTGATATGTAAGTAGGTATCTCATGGTAAGTACAAATAAAATAAAAACTGACACCTTCATTTCTGAGTTCACTAGTAATTTTAATATGGATTAAATAATTTATTTAATCTTATAAAATTAACAGTGCCTCTATTCTTCTTATTGTTCAGCTTCCAAACTTGTTTCCAGAACCCTGATATCTGCACTTGTATTTCTTAGATAGTTTGAGATTTATGTTCCAAGTGTGCAGACTGTTTTTCAAACCAACAGACCACAAAGACCTTTTGAAAACCAGGTCAACCTGGCTTGGGAAACGAGTTTTCTGAAACTGGCCAGCCAAAATGATGCTAAAAACACTCCTAACAATGTTTTTGCTCAGGGATAATCTTTTTGTCTAAGCTTTGCTTGCTTGCAAAGGTCATCAAGAACCTATATAAGAATCCTCCTTCTGTAACTTAGTTGTGGCTTTTCTGCTCCCGTGGGGAACAAGTGGGGCTGGCCATAATTAAATTTCCTTGTAATACTCCTGTCTCCAAGAGTGTTTGGATCTGGACTCCAGCACTATGACTTAAGTACAGAAGATAAACCCAAGAATATGAAAAGGGAACAAGTTACATCACTACAAAATGTTAAACACAATGAAAGTGTGAAAGAAGATAAAAGGCAAGCAGAAACGCTAACAAAACAGCAAGAGTACAAGTGCTAATAGTTATTTTGTTGTGTTTGTTTGCTTCTATGTTCAGTCTAGGATGGAGTTTTTTTCTCGATGAGTTTAATAGTTTTTAGTTTATTCTCACTTGTTAGTATGAAACACTTTACATCAGACTCACAAAGTGTTACTTTCCTCCAAAGCCATAGTACCATCTTTTACTTTTTTTATTTGTCTTTTCTTTTGATGTCATCATGCTCTGAGCATTTCTTTCTTGCCTGTGGGTCTTTGTGTAGGGTTGGCCTAACGGCCTTCACCCCATCCATTATAACATGTCTATGGTTATTGTCCTTGTTCAGCTCACGTTTAGGTAGTCATTGGTGAGATTTTGTGGGTATACCTTCTGACATTCCTAGGGAATACAGTCAAGTCCCTGTGCCACTGGCTCTTACAATCTGTCCATTCATCCTTTCTCAAGGATCCCTGAGCCTCATGTTCTGTAATTGTATTGTGTATATATCTATATCTATATATCTTTATCTATATATCTATATATATATATATACATATCAGTTGGAACTGTGCTTTGAAAACTCTGCATTATGATACATTGTAGTTTTTTATAATGGTCTCAGTCTGTTACAAAGAGAAGTTTCCATGATGAGGGATAAGAACTGCATATATGTATGGGTATAAGAACAAATATTTAGCATATAGGAGGTTCTCCTCCAAGATCCACAACTTCACTAGCCCTGGATAGTTTCAGTACAAGGCATGCTTTCCTACTTGTTTAGAGTGTCTTAAGTCCATTTAGAAAGCTGTTGGTTACTACCAAAGTATGTGTGCTGCTACTACACCCTTAGGGCTATCTTGTCATGCTGGTTTTTGTGGCTCATAGGTGTCATAACTGGGTAGCAATGTTAGTTGCCTCCCTCCTTTGGAAGTTTGCATGGCACCTTCTGGTACCATGAAAACTAGTCATCAGGGAAGAGTCATTTAGGCCAGATCAGCTCAGGGACCTCTGGGCCCTGCATCTGAAGAGCATGATGTCTTTAGTAACAGAAACCTCCCTATCACTTGGAGTCGGGTGGGGGTAACCAAGGGGCAATAGCATTAACTGATGATCTTTTGGGAGTCTCCTGGACAATCCTGGCTAACAAATCAAAAAGAGAGCTTCCCATGAATCTTTTTATGTAGATAGTAGCACAATACCTTATGATATTTTCAGACATCTTTACTCTCCCTTTTCTGTACTCGGCTTCCAATTCCTAACTAGAATCTCTCTCCGCGTTTTCCCCATTTCCCCCATTAGATCACCTTCACCATGGCATTTCTCTCTAGTGCTTCCTTTTGACTTCCATGAGTTTTGCAGTTACTCCAGGTTAGGTACTCACATCTGAAGATTTGGAGCTAGGAGCCTCAGGTTGAAGAGAGCACGTGACATTTGTCTTTCTGGGTCTGAGTTAGTTCACTCAATGTGATCTTCTCTATTTTCATCCATTTACCTGCAAAACTCTTGATTTTGTTTTTCCTTTATTAGATGAATAATATTCCATAGTGTATATACACTGTATTATTGTTATCCATTCAATGGTTAAAGGATGTTTAGGCTGTTTCCATTTTCTACCTATTGTGAATAAAGCAGCAAGGACAGCTGAACAAGTATCTGTCGAGGGGAATGTAGGAGTTTTGGGCATATGCTAAGGAGTAGTAGAACTGGGTCATATGGTAGATATATTGTTATCTTTTTGAGAATTTGTCACACTAATTTCATTACCGGTAGAATGAGTTTGCAATCTCACCAACAGCAAATAAGGGCACCCTATTACCCATATGCCCTCCATAATTTATTGTCAGTTGTTTTGGTCACCTTTGTCATTCCGATGGCAGTAAGATGAAATAGCAATGTTATTTTGATTAGTATTTCCCTAGATGCTAGGGATGATGGACATTTTTAAAATTATTTCTCAGTCATTTTTTCTTCTATTTTGAGAACTTCCAAAAAGACATTCTAAGTTCAGATCCCAGCCCCATTTGTGCATGGATTTTAGTTTGTTTGTTTGACTCTATTTTTTGAGTTATTTATGTGTTCTGGATATTAGTCTTCTGTTGGATATGGAGATGTCAAAGATTATTTTTCATTCTTTGGGCTCCCTTTCATCTTTTATTAATTGTTTTTTAATTGTTCCAGAGGTTTTAAGTTTTAATGATGCCCCACTTGTTAATTGTTGGCCTTAATTATTGGGCAAGTGGAGTTTTATTCAGAATGTCTTTTTCTACACCAGTCTCATGTAGGGCTCTGTGCTGGTCTGCTAGCAGATTCAGAGCTCAGGTTTCATTTTTAGATTTTCGGTCTATTTGAAGTTAGCTTTTGTGCATCGTCATCATGGGAGCCCACAGTGACTCAATTTGAATCTGGAGTCCATTATGACTTACAAGTCAAAAGAGTTCAAGCTTGCTTACTCCAGTCTCCTTGAGAGCTATGAGAATGTCCTGATTAGCCTGTGGGAAAGAATATTTTACCTAGCCTAGTACGCAAATCCTAGGCAAACTGCTGATGCTAGCAGGAGGCACATGATGAGATACCGAGACTCAAGGACAGAATAGGGATGTGGTTAAGACAGTGTCTGACTGCCTGTGCCATGCTTTGTTCTGCTTCTGCCTTTAGTTTGTATAAAAGCAGGCTCAAAAATAAACTTGGGACTGTTCAGTGTTGACTGGCAGTCCTCCCCACTCTGTTCTGTCTTCTTTACCCTCTCTTTATCATCATGCCTCCACACAGCTACTTGGCTGACTGGTCAGCTGCCTCCAACAGGTCATAAACATGGGTCTAATTTCTTTCTTCTACATATGAGCTTCCAGTTTTCCCAGCATAATTTGGTGATGATGCTTTCTTTGCTCCAGTGTACGTGTTTCACATCTTTGTTAGATATTAAATAGCTGAAGTTATGTGTACTCAAGTTTGGGTCTTTTATTTTGTTCCACTGGTCTGTCTTGTACCACATTGTTTTTATTACTATGGCTCTGTACTATATCTGGATATCTGGATTAGTAATCCCTTTATATTTGCTATTTTTGTTGAAGATTTGTTTTGGCTATCCAAACTCTTTTGTAATTCCAAGTGAATTTTAGGATACTTTTTCTGTTTATGAGCAGAATGAGACTGAGATTTGATTGGGATTGCACTGACTCTGCTCATGACTTTTGGTAGAATTGTCATTTTTAGAATATTAATCATATTGATCTATGGCCATGGTACTATCCTTCCATTTTCTAGTATCTTTCTTTTTTTTTAAACCTTCTTTGGAGTTTTCAAACTTTATTTGTAGAGGTTCTTCACTTCTTTGACTGGGTTTATTCCTAGATGTTTTATTTTCTTTGAGGCTATTATGAACAGGAGCATGTTCACAATTTATTTCTCTGTATGTTTATTGTTGGCATAGTGAAAGCTATTAATTTGTGCAAGTTGATTCTGTATCTTACCACATTGCTGAATTTATCATTTTCACAAGTTTTCTGGAAAAGTTTTGTGATCTCATATACTTGAAATTTGCAATTTTTCTAAAGTGTTAAAAATAAATCACTGTGACTTTTCTCCATTAGTTTTTGTTCTAATTCTTAACATGTCTTCTGTTAGCTTTGCACTCTTTGGCTTTTCTATACTGTTTACAGGTGTTCATGAAGTATCATTTTCCATCCCTTTACTTTCATCTTGTTCTTAGACCACTTCTTACTATGAAAGCAAATATTTCTCTAATAAATATTTCCTGCTAATATCTGTGTCCTGAAGTGCATTTCTTTATCTCAGGTTAGAAGGAGCAGAACCCCTTTGAAAGATATCCACTGAATCCAGTTTCTGCTGATATTAGTATAATTTTGACATTGATAATTTAACATTATTTGAAATTTTGTTGTTTAAACATTTTATTTTGAGTAATTAAGTAATTGTTCATACATTGTTATATATAACATGCCACTTGGACCCATAGTAAACTTTCTTTGTTAAATTGACCTTGAAATACTTTGAGGCTCAATTGTTAAGCAGAAGTTGCAGATTATTCAACAGCCCAAACTGCTGCACTCATATATTTTGATGGTCAAGGGACTCACTTCTATCCTGCATTTCATGACATATTTCAGAGAACTTGTGCAAGTTATTTCATTTCACTGGTCCAGAAAACATTCCTCTTTAAAGAAGAGGTTTCAGTAATTTCCATGCTGTCCGATTACTCTAAAACTCTACCCTTATATATCTTATCAGTTCTTCAAATGTTTAATATTTGTGTTCACAGAGTATGTGATGAAAATCTATACTCCATAAGTGTCAATATAACTTTAGATTGAGATGAAGGTTTTGAAATTGACCATAAATGATTTCTTAAATAGTTTATTGTGATCAAAGTGGTTTTAATTAGAATTAATAGGGACATATCAAGTCCTCTAAGAATCATTGAGAAGATGAAATATATTAAATTTAAATGTTTTCTTTTATCAAATGTTCCTCTGTAAACCAGTTAGTCTTCATCTACTCTCTTCAAAGCAGGAAGTTGCTAAACTATGCGTGAAAAGAATAACAAATCTAATATCTATAAATTTGGTACTCTCATTTTTTTACATTTCTGTTGTTATGATAAAATACCATGACCAAAAGCCATTTATGGAAGAAAAAATGCATTTGGGCTGGTGGTTCCAAACTAGTAGAACTTCATTATGGAAGGGAGGCACAGCAGCATGTGTCAGATATGGCAGTAGGGTGGGAAGCTGAGAGATCCTAACTTCAACAACAAACAAAAGCAGAGAGAGTGACCCGGATGGAAGTAGGCCAAGGCTAGGAATGATCGAAGCCCTCCCCCAGTGAGGATGTATTCCTTGTATAAGGCTGCATCTCTTACAGTCACTCCAAAATGTCTCAGCAGCTGGGTACCAAGTATTTAAATATTTGTGCCTACAGGGCAACATACCTTGTTTAAACCACCACAGTACTTAGCATCTTGGATTATAATATTAAAATAAATATTTCATGGCTGTTAAATATTGTATTGTAATTACAAAAGAAATAGCTTTCAAATTCAGTTAACTGTTTTTTTTTTTCATCCTGACACATGAAATTCCATCTGTACTATACCGCCTGTATAAGATGGGTCAGAAAGAAATTTCCACTTCTAATAAGTACTGTCATTGAATGAGTCATACATTTTGATATTATCAGAAAATATTCCAGTCACCAGTGGTGAATATTTTCATCTTTTCTTCCCAATACCTGTGTTTTATATGTGTCTCTGTATTTATTATTCAAATTCTGCTTTGCCCACAAACTCCACAATGACCTAGTTGTTCCCTGACAGTTACTGAAATTAAACTAGTTGTAGTTTGTATTAGTTTTTGTGCTGTGATAAAATACCTTGACCAAAGGAGTGTGTGTGTGTGTGTGTGTGTGTGTGTGTGTGTGTGAGACAGACAGACAGAGAGAGAGAGAGAGAGAGAGAGAGAGAGAGAGAGAGAGAGAGAGAGAGAGAGGTGTGGAGCTGCCTATAGGACCCAGGATAGAACATCGGATCCTGTAAGTTAAAGTTACCAGCAACTGTGAGTCTACCGATTTTTGTTCTGGCAATCAAACTCCAGTCCTTTGATAGGGCAGTGCTGTGGATATCACTCTATATAAATAAACACTGATGGCCAGTGACCAGGCAGGAAGTATAGGCGGGACAAAGAGAGAGGAGAATTGGGGAAACAGGAAGAAGGAAGGGAGACACTGCAGCCACAGCCAGGAGAAGAGCATGTAGAGACGCCGGTAAGCCACCAGCCACGTGGCAAGCTATAGATTTATAAAAATGGGTTAATTTAAGATAAAAGAACAGTTAGCAAGAAGCCTGCCACGGCCATACAGTTTATAAGTGATATAAGCGTCTGAGTGATTATTTTATAAGTGGATTGTGGGACTGCGGGGCTTGGGGAACCTGGAGAGAAGCCCTCCAGCAACAAATGGCGCCCAACGGCTCGAGTTTCCACCTTAAACCTGAGAATATTTAATAACCAATTCTAAACAGAGCCAAAACCAGGTTCCTGCTTCTTGTCTCATACGGGCAACTAGATGCGGCAAAACGCAAGTTTGGACACTGACGGGTTCCTGGCGGGTGTGTTTGACCCGCAGTATGGCGGAAATGAGGCGTCTGCCAGCGGCACATTAAGCTGTGTGGTAGATTTAGTCTTTACTATTATTTTTTTAAAAAAAAAAAGAGGTTTCTGGGCTACACGCTGCTTTGATAAAAGCTTAGACCCACTATTTCTGAGACTTGATGACTCCCAGAGCTGGCAGAAAACGTACCACTGCCATGTTGGGAAGCTGAAGTGGGCGGAGCCAGCAGCCACAGCGCCGTTTCAGGCTTACAATGGTACAGTTTAAAGCAATAGGCTCAAGGCTCAAGGTAATATAAAACATAAGCCACATAAAGATGGCTACCACACAGAGAATCTGGATTATGTTCTCTTTGATATTCATAACTAAAGAAAAACATTTGATTACAAAAGCTGTTGAGTTATGCCAAAATGTATATTTTAAAGGTACCTTGACTTCAAAATTTGGATATAAGGATATGTTACTTTGGAAAAGAGGTTCTGCTTTTGTTTCCACAGAAAGCCAGAGGCTGTGGACTTGTTCCAGATTAAGATACATCAGGTTTCACCAGCCAAGACCCCCTGAAAGGACTCCGATGACACCATGGCCCAGATGATCCAACATCCAGATCGGTTTCAAGGCAACTGGTTCACACAATACAGCCTCACGGACTACCCCATAGGTCTAAAATTTTCTTTGCGTCCCCATAAGATACAGCGTCCCCCTCCAGCAGGAAGTAGTAAGAGATGCTACGCCCAAATTCCCAAATATACCAAGCTGGCTTTAGAGGTGGAATTGGCTCACTCCCCCTCTAAACCCAGACATATTGCTTTAAAAAAAAAAAAAATGGTTAAGGGATTCTTGTGTCCCAAATCAGAAGAGCCCTCTGGTGTGGGACAGACAAAAACCAATATTTTTATTTAAAACAGGTTGATTATGAATGTGATCTCTTTCTAAAAAAGAAAAGGGGATATGATATATAGGAGGATATGGAGATGATAGGATAAAAGGGTAGATTGATGAACCTACTTTTAGGGAATAACTTGTTTGAAATGTTTTACATTGGTATGGATTTTAGTTTATGTTTAAAATGTTTTACATTGGTATAAATTTTGGTTCATTGATACAAACTTGAAGTTAATTTTGTTATACTCTCTCTCTATATATATATATATTTCTATTCTTGTTTGAGGTATTATGTTTATATAACTCATTTAAAATTGTAATGGATAATTAAAAAATAGATTAATAATTAGTCATCTATGATAATCATATCTGTAGCCATGTTAGTTAAGTCTTCTAGGTATGCATAGATATATTTCAGATAGATAGGTAATCTTCAAACACTTCATAGACCTGGAGAATATGGCATTTAAATAACTTAGAATTCTGTTGACGTGAGACACAATTGCTCCTAGCTGCACCAATTTGATCCCGAGAGAATGTTGGGCTTCTAAGACATTTCCATTTGGAAGTTTGTCTTTTTGGCACAAAATGGCCTACTGGGCAAAGAACTGCCCTTGCCTTGATGGCTGACAGTACAAATGCAATGCTGTCCTTTCTGGACAAGCGGGACACAAGAAAAGCGACCACTGTACTCTGCCAAGACAGGGTAAGATGGTCTCTTAAAATTCCTGCTTCTAAAAATGGTCTGTCAGATACTCTAGGCCTGTAGCCAATTTGAATGCACCAACAATGCTGAAAAACATTAGGTGACTGTCCAGGCTGCCAGCTGTCTTGGTCTACTTTTGCAAGATTCCCGAAAGTTGCTTGCATCCATCTACCATTTCTCAGGTACCATTATGTTCCTTCTCAGGTCTTTGATGTGGTTGAAGACTAGATAGTCGTAATTTCCTCAGTTATGATAAAAGATAAGTTAGATATAAAACCTTAAACTCACAAATATAAGATAGATAGGACATCTTCTTTAATATTGTAACTATAATTCTTGCTCGGTAATTGTTTTGTTATATGTAATTTTACCATGTTAAAGTTAAAACCTTCCTTTTTAAAAAAAGAAGAAAGGGGAAGTGCTGTGGATATCACTCTATATAAATAAACACTGATGGCCAGTGACCAGGCAGGAAGTATAGGCGGGACAAAGAGAGAGGAGAATTGGGGAAACAGGAAGAAGGAAGGGAGACACTGCAGCCACCGCCAGGAGAAGAGCATGTAGAGACGCCGGTAAGCCACCAGCCACGTGGCAAGCTATAGATTTATAAAAATGGGTTAATTTAAGATAAAAGAACAGTTAGCAAGAAGCCTGCCACGGCCATACAGTTTATAAGTGATATAAGCGTCTGAGTGATTATTTTATAAGTGGATTGTGGGACTGCGGGGCTTGGGGAACCTGGAGAGAAGCCCTCCAGCAACAGGGCAGCAAGTGCACTCATCCACTAAGACATTACTTCCGTCCTTACATTTTTATTTTTCAAAATCTCAAGCAATATATTTTTAAACCTGCTTTTTATTTATTCTTTGTGTCTTTCATGCATCTAGACCCCTTTCATCTCCCCTCATCTCCCTGTCCCTTCATATCTGCTCACTGCCCTTTTAACCTTTCCCCAAAATAAAACAAAATAAAATTTAAGAGAAAAGAAGGAAAAAAATCTCATCATAGAAGTTGTAGCATGACACAGTGAGTCACACAGTATATCATTTTGTCCATATATCTCTACTTGCAAGTATTCATTTCAAATAGTCATTGATTTAGTTCAAAGCCTCTGGTTTCTCTACACCATCGATACTAGGCCATCACTGGGGCTCCTCTTGGATATAGTGTCGCGGCCCTGTGTAGTGGAGATCATGCGGCTTGGGATCTAAAGGACATGCTCCTTCATCTGCTCCAACAGATCATAGATGGAGTGGATGTTGGGATGGTCCAACTTATAACCCTGGTTCTGGGTCTAGGTCATTCAACCTGCCAGGTCTTCCCCTGTCTGACTAGTTCACCCTACGCAGCAATGAGAAAGGGGCGGCCCATTCTCCTGCTTTCATGCCATTAGGGCTGGCTCACCCACACCTACACCTTCGGAGACAGCTCTCCTGCGTTTGCCACTGGGAGGTACAGAAGCCACTCTACTGAGTGCTGCAGCTAGTGAGGGGCAGGGACAGCTCTCCCATTCTGCTCTTATGACCTCAGGGCCAGCTCTCTCACTTGCCACAGGCAGTGAGGGATGGGGGAGGGGGCATGCCACCATATGGAAGATGAGAGGCAGGGGCAGCTCTGCCAAGCTCAAGTTCTTGGGGTCAGTTCACTTGCTTTCCTGAGTACTGCAGCTGGTAAGGGGAGGAAGGTCAGCTTGTCTGCCACAGGTGGTAATAGGCACAGGGTAAGGGGAGCATCTCTCTCTCACCCATGCTGCTGTATAACAGACCAGTAGTGGGGCCAGGTCTCCCACCCTTACACCTTCCGGGCCGGCTCACCCATGCCCCTGCCTACAGGCTTGGCTCTACTGTGCTGCCCAGGCAAGGGACAGGGCCTGCTCTCCCGAGTGCTGCAGCTTGTAAAGGGAAAGGTCAGCTCCCTTGCCTGCCGCAGGTGGCAGGTGCAAGGGAGAGGGCATCTTTCTCTTACCCACACCACCACTGGACAGCAGATGAGGGAGGCGGGTAGCAGCTATCCCACTCCCACAGCTTCGGGGCCAGCTCGCCCATGCTGCTGCAAACAGGATCAGCTCTATTGTTCTGCCCAGGTGAAGTGTAGGACCCTCTCTCCGGAGTGCTTCAGACTTTGAGGGGCGGGACCAGTTTTCCCTAGTGCCCAGAAAGGACAGGACCAACTTTGTACAGCCCTATCCTCTCAGCCTTCAGCAGTATCAAGAGCCATGGACATCAACAGAGACCACAACTACAACAGGGCCGTGAACCCAGACATGAGCCCAGTAAGCAGCCCAGGGACAGACATCGCCATGGCCCTGGTGGCAATGAAGCCACCCGACTCAGCCTGCTCCTCATCTCTTTCACCTCTTCAGGTATGTCTCTGTTCACAGGATATGAAGCATTCTATTGTCTTTCTCCTATACCACACCATATATTTATTTGTTCACCATACTGGTGCCACACTGACCAGCACTGCAAGGTGCCTGGCAGGCCTTTGTTTTGGCACTTCGCCTGGGGCGTGCATGTGGGTCTCCTCATCCCACTCAGTCTGCAATGTAAGTTTTTAATGCTTTTATTTTATTCAAAGACTATACATTTGTTTCTTTCTTTTAATGTAGGATCTTACTGCAGCTGTCCTGGACTTGAATTCCTCTTTCTTCCCAGACTGGTTCAAACTCCTTTTGATACTCCTGACAGATGCTGAGGTTATAGACATGTGACACCGCTTCTGGCACTAAAGTTTTACTTTTTAATGTTTGTTGTTGTTTTTTTCCCCAGAGTTGATGATTGAACCACAGACTTGGGCATGCTAGGCAACAACTGTATCACCTGGCTATATCCTCAGTTTTATTTACAGGCTATTCTGAAACTCTGGAGGGAACAAAATTTTTTTCTCTTAAGTCACTCATTCACCAAAAAAGAAAATGTTGACTAGACCCATTAGCATAATTATTAAAGGATACTAAACAAGCATTTTAACACTTGCAATAAATTTTAAGTACGTGTTTATGGAAAACAGTATTGTTATAAAACCTTGAACCACTAAAGGGTGGATTATAATTTATTTGAATGAGTACATATCCAGCTTATTTTATTAACTTTTGTTTTATAATATTCTTAAGTCATTCAACTCAAAATAATTCCTGTAATTATGATTCTGTATTAACAGAAAAGAAATCCTAAAGCATAATGGTAGTTTTTTCCAAGGTTCCATCTCTAACATATATCTTAGCAGTTACTGACTACATAACAATTTATTCACTCAAAATGTCTTCTATTAATGAAGTTTTTCTCATACTGAAAACAAGAAGAAATTACAGAAGAATAAAGTAGCATTAGTATATGGATAACCCAAGACATTAGGAATAAGAGTATATTAAAATGTCCATTCTTTAGAAGGGAGCTCATGAAGATATTAGTGATAGCTCCAAAGAAATTAATTAGAAAATTTGATGAGAATATTTTAACTTTTGTTATGTAGGTCAATGAAAATATGATTGAGTGAGGAATAAAGTGAGTTTAAGCTAACACATAATTCCTCTGCCTTATCTGCAGGAGCTTGAAACCCCAGGGGAAACCAAATGAAATTGAAATAACTGTGTAAATTTGAAGTAAACTGTGCTTTATGAATGACTTGCTTCTTTCTTTTCTTTCTGTTCTTTGTTTCTTTCTTTTTCTTACAAGTTTTACTAAAGGAAAGAATCACATGCTTGGATAGAAAGCCTTTGTTTTAACTAAATTGTATTCACCAAAATTCATATTTTGAGGTCCAAGCACTTTACTTGAGAACACACATGTCTATATGGATAAAGTTTTTGAAGGGGAGAGTATGTTAAAATGGTACACTTAGGGAAAGCTGTCATCCGAGTGACTGGCATCCTCAGTGAATTAGAATCATAGTGTCAAAAGGGCAAAGCACTGGACACTGACTAGAGGAACCCGGTCTTCCCAGAGAAAGCCAAATCTGTCCACATCGTGACCTCAGACTTCTAAGTCCTGGGAAGTGCATGAGTTAATTTCTGTTGTTCATGTCACTGTCAGGAATAAAACTAATGTCAAATATGCAATCAAAACCTTTTCAGTTACTCAAGGAAAAAAGTGATTATTTTGTGGCTAATAGACACTTCTGCCTTAGAATCCATTTCTGTCCTTGAATTGGACCTCTTAAAAGGGTGTTGCTCACTGGGTGACCTCGATTTGAGGTTCAAATTGGGTATAAAATTGAACTCTGCACCAGCCCAATATTTGTTGTTGTAACATTTACATTAAAGACTGGACAATTGTGGGAGAAATGATGTAGCTAGAGTTTCCTGCCTTGCCCACAGTCACGACAAATCTCTGTCACCTGCCAGTCCCACAGCCGCTCAGACCCAGAAACTTATATTGCTTACAAACTGTATGATCATGGCAGGCTTCTTGCTAACTGTTCTTATAGCTTAAATTAATCCATTTCTTTGAATCTATACCTTGCCATGTGGCTCATGGCTTACCAGCATCTTCACATGCTGTTTGTCATGGTGGCGGCTGGCAGTGACTCCTTCTGCCTTCCTGTTCTCTCAATTCTCCTCTCTGTTAGTCCCACCTATACTTCCTGCCTAGCCACTGGCCAATCAGTGTTTTATTTATTGACCAATCAGAGTAATTTGACATATAGACCATCCCACAGCAAAATGATAATTTTTTGACTTTTGATTTTCTATTTCCAACCATTATCATATATTGAATATGTTTTTTATCATCTTTACATTTACCTGTTATTACTCAATTTGTTTTACTTTCTAGGTGTAACTGAATTTGCTAAGTGAATCTCTTGCTGAAAGTGACTTTATCCCAGAATCAACAACATGGCAGAGAAGAAGGCTCCTTAATCCCCTAACACCCACAGTCATACACCAAATAAACATTCATTTATAGCCCAATAGTTTCCAGAGGAAATCAGAAAAATCTCATTTTCAGTTGCATCACCATGCAGCTAAGAAATTACACACGATGATAGGGTAAAAAATGCTGGTGTATACTTACTTGGGCATTGGTCTTGCTAAGCAGCATGTGTACAGAAAAAGTGAAAACCGAGCTCCCAAAAGAGGCTATATGTCCCATTTTCTACAGAAACCACTTGAGGAATTGCATCCTAGTCCCAATGGCCTTCAGATCTGAATGACCAGTCTTTCTATAGCAAAGAAAACATCAATAACAACAAAATGGTTTTAAATGTGTGAAATGGTTTCTAGGGGACAAATAGAGAGTTTTAAAAAACAGTGGCTAGCATGCACAATTCCCATTTACTCTGCAAAGAGGATTCAGTGCAGTCTTCTAAGGGTATGCAATGGCTTTTCTCTAATTATCTTGTCTTTTATAGTGACTAGCACAGACAACCAGTAGCTATGTAGTTGAGCTTTCTTCTGGCTTGCCCCAATGATAACTCCAGATCTACTATCATTTCTGAATGGAGCTAGTCATACACCCAATGCCACAACTTACAAAACTCAACTCAACAAACTGGGTTTTTAACAAATTATCTCTAGGAGTTAATAAGGTTTTACATTCTTGATTGTCATAGACAAACAAACAAACAAAAAAGAAAAATGCTACATATTGCCTTCACATAGCTTTTTCCTCAAAAAGTGAATGCATGCCTTGGAAACAAGCACAGGGAAAACATCACAATTTCTTTTCTCCAATGAGAGAAAGAGAGGGAGAGAGAAAAGAGGAGAGAATAAGAATGAAAAGGAGGAGCAGGAGAAGGAGGAGCAATTGGAAACATACCTGACACTCTCCCCTTGCAGCTACAAAAGTCTGAATTCTACATAACTAGCCACAAATTACTATGAGATTCATCTACTACAAAAATCCAGTTTCATAAAACTAGAAGGTGAAGATATCTTATTCAATGCAGAGAAAATAATCTAGGGAAATGATTAAATGGGAAATGCATATTAATATAGAAGAACAAAGTGAATTTCTAGAAGACCTTATTTATGTTCAGCTGGGAATTTCAGATAATTCACATAAATATGTTGTTCATTGAGATCAGGACATGAAACTGTGAACAAACTGAGAATTTAGAAAGGAGGAAAAGTGTAATTTTATGGGGCACAAAATTATAGGCATTTTACCAATAAGATTTTTGAGTTTAGGGAGATTGAGTCTTGCCTATACTAACATGGTTAAATAGTGTCAGGACCAGGATATAAACATGATACTTTTAAACATTTCCTCATGGACTGTGGGGTTTTCAAAGTACACATAATATGCTATATTATTTTATGTTGTACTAATATGTACTTATCCAGTTTCTGCCTTAGGTTTAAATGTCTCAATCTAAAGGACATACTGAAGTCTTAACTCCTAGACCCTGTGATGTGACCTTATTGAACAACTTCTGCTTACAGATATGCAGGTAGGATGATCGCTAATCTAAAAAGTTATATTTTCATAACAAAAGTTGGAGTTACACAGATATACCATTGGACAAAGACAAATGTGAAGAAGGTGGAGAGTAGAATGATGTATCTACAAACCAAGGAAAGTTAATGATTATTAACAACCAGCAGTAACTAGGAAGACTAGTAAGCATTCTGTCCAGTGCCTTCAGAAGTATCTTATGACCGCATATACCTTAAATTCATTGTTTTGCCCCAGGAGTATGGAACAACAGTTTTCAATTGCCTTAAGACAGCAGCTAGGGGTATTTTGTTATGGTAGTTCTAAGAAACTAATGATGAGTCTTACAGTCTTTCCTCAATTAACTTGAAACTTTAAAACTCTTTCACTCCACTGACTTTCAAGTTTTATTTTAAGAGGTTAAAGGCAAAATGTTAACACCAACAATAAATACAAAAGCAGCCCTGTAGGGGTGGCCTTTGACCCTCTTGTGCTTTCCAGGAGGTCCTGGGACTGCCCAGTGCACGGCTGTGAAAACTAATTTCTTTTAATGTGCTCATTTTATTGCTGTGGAAAATGAATTGTACAGGGCTTTCTTTTCTCTTCTCTTGTATAAGTCCCTCGGCTAGGTGGTGGTAGAACACTCCCACTCTAGTAAATATTATAGCTTTATTACTTTATTAATTTTCTTACTATAATGCGATTTAATTTACTGGCTTTAAAAAATTACATGCATTAGCTTTCTCATTGTAAAAATATACATTGTATTTAGTGAAAATTTATTAAGCCAAAACATTAACATGAAAAATAAAAGGTCCATAATTAACACTCAATAAAAGAATCCTAAACACATAACCACTTAATTATCATATTAAACCCTGGGATCTCTTTTTCTCAGGAAGAAAGCAAATTCTCTGCTTAAAAAAAATAGAACCAAGAGATTAGCTCAGACATAAAAGTATCTGTCCTCTTTTACTCCTCATGAACTACAACACTTTGGAAACTCTCTTCCCTAGTCCTTCTCAATACATACTGTGCTCACATCCTGTCACCACCCATCTTTTTATTCTTTAATCTCAGCAAGACATGCACTTTTGCTCTCTAGAAACATCCATGCCTGTCCTTTCTACTCAACTGAAAGAGAATATATTCACAATCTGTCTCATGAAGTCCAAGTGACTTTCTCAAAAAAAAAAAAAAAAAAAGATATTGAGTGTGGAAACAAATTAAGCTGATACATTTTGTTTAGTCATGTCACTAATACAAATACATATAAAATAGTAAGTTTCAAATTATACAGTTAGAATTATTGTATCTCCATCAAGAATTCTCTTTAAAACTTTGTTCTATTGACCCATTTAAATTAGTTTTTCTTGTCCTGAAACCCAGAAATACCACAGGTTTCTCTACTTTAATTCATATAAAGGATTAAATTGAAGCATTTTTATACACTTGTTCAAAAATGTGAATAAAATATTTAAATCAATAAATATCATGGGAAGTATTGTTAAATTTCTAACCCTTTCAAAAGTGGGTAGATGACCTTTTGTTTGCTTTTATGGATGCTGAGAATTTAAAAGTGCAGCACTCTCGTATTTCCAATAAAATATACAAATCATAAAATTTAAGACTGGTTTTGATAGCTCAGTTAAGAGAGCAAACGGTTTCCCCCAAATTCAGCATGACAGTAGCCAGCAGGGGAATTGAAATAACCTGCAGAGAGGGCGAAGAGGTAATTCTTGGCTCAGTTGAAGTAGATGTAATTGAGAATTGGCAAAGGCGATTCAACATAAAAATTCTTGACAATGTGAAGGGATGCATTTGGCCTGTTAGAACGTTGTGATTACTCTCAAGGTAACAAATACCGGGGGACTCCCTGCCTCATTCAAAGCTCGGAAGAAGAACTTCACTGGATGTTCACAGAAAATATTGAAAGAAGGTCTAAGAATATCTCCATTGTAGTATAGACCCAAAGGATAGAAATAATAGCTTTAGGGAAAGAGTAAGAGTGTGCCTTGAGACTTTCTACTCAATTTTCCCTATGGCTTAAAGTCTTTATCTGCTGTAGAGGTGAAATAAAACATATGGTTATCTTTCAAAGAACAGAGAAAATGTATTGTATATAGGAGAAGGGAAGATGAAGAAAATCATCTATTTTTAGGACTATGCAGTGGACTCCAGACTAAACTAAGAGAAAAAAGACAAAAGATGAAGGCCTTTCCCTAATCCAGGATGAAATCACAGCGACTGCGCAAGACTAAACTTTAATTACACCACTAAAAAATGTCCCCAAATGGGGCTGGATAGGTGGTTCAGCAGATAAGAGTATGCACTACTCTTGCAGGGGACCTGAGTTCTATTCCCTGAGAACCCATGTCTGGTGGCTCACAACATCTTGTAATTCTAGTTCCAGGGAAGTCAATGTCTCTAGCTTCTGTAGGCACCCGTGTGTTTTTAATTTTAGACACATAATTTAACACAAAATAAAAAGTTTTAAATGCCCTACATATCTATAACCAACTTATAAAGTTTTAACAGTTGAAAACTATGAAGACAACAGGATGGGAGTAAGAAAATGCAGAGACCCTGTCTGTAGGCAAAACAAGGAGAGAAAGCAGACATGCAAGCTCAGTAGAACATGCTCTGACCAACCAGTCCATGCATTGCTACTTGGTATTTTTAAGGAATTGCATATTCTTGCAAATTGATAAATTACCAGGGTAACAATATATCTCACCCCAAGCCAACTTCTAAATACATTGACTCACATTTCTTTACTAAATGAATGAAAAAAAGTTATGAGCATTTTCAGGTATAAGAAAGTATATATTAAGTTTATTGCCCTACACATAATAAAGCATTCAATGAAAACTAAGGGCACACTTGAAAAAAAAAAGTGTAGGCAACATAGTCATAAGAAACAAATAAAAAGTACATAATCAAAAGCAGATTTTAAACTGACACAGACATTAAAATTTATGGTAATGCCTTTTAAATAGTTGTAGCTAATATGTTGAAAGAAAACACATATGTCTGCAAAAACAATTAAAGGAAGGAGAGGTTATGAATTTGACAGAGAACAAGGGAGGTTGTATGGGAGGTTTCGGAGGAAGGACAGGGAAGAGAGAAGTGATGAATTATACAGTCATCTCAAAATCAAAAGAAATAAAAATTAAAAAGAAGCCTGTAAAAGAATTAGACATCTCTTGAATATAGGAGATTTCCAAGTTCATGATCAAAATCAGTGTTAGTGATTATGTTAAGTCAATGATTTGGATAGCTTCTTTTGAAGCTATCGATAACTAAAAAAGTAAATTTATTAACAGTCACTCACAGGATCATTACTGCATTTTGGATACATCATATTTTCTACCAATTAAGTTAAAAACCTTATATTTTAATCTCCTTCAGGTGATGATGCTTCGAGTCCTGAGATGATGTTTCTACATCACAGAATAAACCATTTAACTGACCCACAGCTGAAATTTGGAAGACTCTTATTTTGCCTGATGCTTTTAATTTGCTTATAACAACAGGAGAGTGCTCTTTGTAAATAACCTTTCCTTCATTTGAACAAGTTTTCTAGTCACCTTTATTGATTGCATTTCTTTGGATGCACAATACAGGCTTCCATATTCAATTCAATATTGTGCTACCTTTCATGTAAGAACAAAATACTCAGTTCTAAGATAAATGCAGTGCAGTGTACTTATTATTTAAAACAAACTCTAGACATCTTTTTTGTTTCTAATTGTATAAAACCAAGAAAGATTAGAATCTAACTTGTTGAATTGTATTTTTTGCCTTACAACTGATTTATTATAAATAATTGCAAATAAATTCTCACTAGAGAGGCCATTAAATAAAGTGTAGTGCATACATGTCCTTTGTTTTTAGCCTGGTGATAAGTTTGATACATACTTTTACAAGTGCTTAATAATTGACAAGGATAAACACTAACATCCAATCCAACTGTTAAAAATAAATGGACTCAAATGAAGTTGGGTATTAAATGCACATCAAATGACCTATAAAAGTAATCAGAAGGAAATATTATCTGGGAGTGTTACTATTTTGACTTTTCAGTTTTGAGGATCAAACCTAGATCATCATGATTGCTAGGCAAGTTCTATCAGTGAGCTATTCCGGGATTCCCAAAGGAAGCATTTTAAGCTTTCACCTCTGTGGCTTCTTGATCTTCAAAATAATATACCCTTATAAGATTTTTTTCTTTCTTCTTGGCTCTAACCAACCTTCTGACATCACCAGTTACAGGCAGCAAGGAAGAAAAAAATGCTCAAGCAAGCAGTGGTGTCAGGAAATGGCTCTAAATTTCCTGTACTAAGCTGCATGTCATGTGCATGTTGTCTCATCAACATGAATTAGAATAAGAATCGCATTCCTCAAGCATACCATTATCTCCATGATCTCAATTACTATTACTGAATCAGATACTTGCTAAGGCCCTGTATATATTTTGGTTAACTTGTTGAGTTGTTTCACATACTCTTAACCATGTCATTCATTATGCCAATTTTTAATATAAAGCCCTTCAAATATCCTTGATGGACTGAACTGGAAATAGAAAGAAGTAATTATTTCCAACAAAATGTGCTACTAAAATGTCAAATACTAAAACACTGAATATATGTAAAATTATATGAAATATCAAAACTTCACAATTAATGATGTGAACTACGAAGTTACTTAATTTAAAATTGTTTAACCTTTATATCAACCAATTGTGAATTTCTCATTGTTATAGTACCAAGACACAATGGCTTTAATTCATCCATTACATGTCATTACATAAATAAATACATACTTCTATGAATGAATAGTCATTAATTGCAGTGGTATTTTGAATGAGATGTTCTTAATAAGTGCTGGGCATTTTAATAATTGGTCCCAAACTGGTGCATGTTTGGGGAGAATTAGAAGATATGTCCTTGCTGGTAGTATGTCCCTGGGAGCCATTTTTATTTTCCAAATGACTCATGCCATTTTGAGTAGTTCTCTGTTTTCTGCTCAAAATGTGAACTCTAGGCTGCTGCTCCAACTGCCATGTCTGCCTGCCATCTTGCCTACACTCTATGATCATGGATTCTAAACCTCTGGAACCATAAACCCCAAAGTAAATTTTTCTGTACACTGCCTTGATCATGGTGTTTTGCTAGAACAAACATAGAAATGACGGATGCACATGTGAAGTGAGAAAAAATTACTTCAAAACAATAATCAACTATATCTCTCCCTGTAACAAGGCTGGAATGCAGTTTTGTTTATACTCCAATTTTTAAAACTAGGAAGTTGTACAAAAATATGGAAGAACAATGCTCAGACACTGAATTATAGGTAGCAAAGAACAATCAACCCAAGAGACATTTTAAACTACAACGGATGTGTAGCAACACCTTTATTAGAGTCTATCATCTGAGTTTCCATATCTTTATTTCTACTGTTAAAAAATTCAATTGCAGCTCTCAAGTTCCCCTGTTCTAGTGTATGGTTTTATGCCCATGTGCATAGGGGCAACAATAATAGGGCTGAGTGGGCTGTGAAAAAAGGCAAAAGCAGATTAATGAAAATTGGAAAGAGGCCAGGTTGAGGGTCACTGAGGAAATTTGATGAAGGAAATGGGGATAAATAGGATTATAGTTAATGAATGCATGTATACAATACAGTGAAGTAGGAGTGTTAGTATAAAAATTATGCAATTTTTGGGCATCTATATTATAAAAGTTTAATCATTTCAAAATATAAAACATATGCAAATGATGACATAAAAGGCAGTATATATTTGTAAGTAAAATGCAATACTTTGAAAGAACTATAGCAAATACTTGAGACAATATCTGTGTCCCAGTGCTCTGTGTATCGCTATTACAAAGATATCACAAACTCAATTCTATAATTGGTTTTAATTGATCATGTTTATATTGATAGAAATTAAATACATTAAAAGGCATAAAAACTGATACCATGTATTCTGTCAAAGCTGTGAACTCTCTTTTCAAAGAGACAGTGTTGGAAAAAAATAAACAAGTCACTGACAAGAAAAAAATTGCAGTTCACTGAGAAAGAATTCATATAAAAATATAAAATTCTTATTCTTCAATAAGAAAACAAAACAAAATAATCAAATTAACAACAAAAAACCCTACAAAGTATTATACACAAATAATGCTCACTTTCTATCAGTAAAATATTGACTATTGAGATAGTACTAATGCAAAATATCAACTATGTGTCTTTTGTTGGACACACACATCCACACACATATACATACTTGCTGTGTAAATGCAAATGCTTCTAGTTAGAATCAAATTTTAGATTATGACAGGAGTTATTTTACTGCATATTTAAATTCATATATAATATATATATATGTATATAACTACACATAGAAATAAGATGTTTGTGCCTCTATCTATCTATCATCTATCTATCTATCTATCTACCCACCTTTCTAACTATGTTTTTTTTTTTTTTTTTTTTTTTTTTTTTGAGAGAGAGAGACAGAGTTTCTCTGTGTAGTCCTGGCTGTACTAGAACTTATTCTGTAGATCAGACTGGCCTCATACTCAGATATCTTCCTCCCTCTGCTTCCCGAATGTTGATATTGAAAGTGTGTCTGTCATGCTCAGCTAATATGCTGTACCTTAACTCAAACTTTTTACAGTTTTAGAAAAATGAAAATGAGTCCCCTACAGATAAGGACCAAAACTCTTTTCATTAAAATACTCCTGAATTCTTTACAGAATTGTGAGGTTTTTTTTTTTTCATTATGATGTTTTTAAATCATTTTATAGCATTATTAGAATACTCAGCTGTTCCTACTGGTTTGGATAAGTACTTGAAGTTGATTTAAACTAGAATTTAAATCCCACATTCCAATAAATATGAGGTTTAATTAAAGGCAAAGCCACTAATTGTAAAAATAAAGAAATTAGCATGTTTTCTCTATAACTTCCTAGTGACCACCAAGCCTGTAGTTTTTGTTTGTTCTTTCCTCCTCTTTTAAATTTATTTTGTGTTGCTCATAGGAGAAATAGTTTATGTTTTCTGCCTTCTGAAGAGATGACTTTATCCATACAGCATGGATTAAATATGCTGCAAAAGCTCTCCAATCACTCTTCTACTCTTCTTTATTGGTCCTTAGTTTCCTTCTTTACCCATGGAGCAATTTACCACCAAAGGCTGTACAATATTTATAATTTTGTCAAAAGGTCTACTGAGCAATGAAGACAAGTAGGTGTTGAAACTGTTAATGATTGAACAAGCAACATCTCCCCCTAGTAGTGGTTTCTAAGCTCCTTACACATTTCCCCAGGAAACATAAAGCAAATGAATATCTGGAATAGGAATGCTTTGAGAACACTGCAGTGGGAAAAATGTACGAATCTTGAGGAGAAACACTGTTGAAGATCAAGCTCGCCAATTCTCCCCCAAGTTTAAATCCTTTGCACATATAAGAATGAATGGAGGTAGGCAGTACTTATCAATGCACTACCAAGAGACATAAATCTGCAATGAAAAAGTATATTTTTCATGTAGCATTGAGATGCAGACCTCTGTGTGGTATTCTAGTAGCCCCTTCAGAGTACATAGTATTGATTTGTGTTAACATTTTACCTTAGGAAATTACTCATTAAAGGCAAGGCCAGAAAAAACTTAAAAGTATTTTAAAATACAGCAGTTGATAAGTTTCAATATTGTAATTTTAAAAAGTAAATAGACGGTGTAAAGAAAATGAGATATTCTTTTAAAAATCAGCATGCTTAATGATACATAGAGGGCTAAATTCTGACTAACAAATGCAAGAAAATTTATACTTTGAAAAGAAGAATTGGGAAAATCAATGACTTCAATAATAAGCATATATTAATTATTACAAAAAGTTTTAATTCCAAAAAATCAAGTAAAATTCAATGTCATTGACAGGGAAATGGTTAAATAGTACATACTACACATACAACACAGAATAATTTTTATTAATTGAAAAGAAAGAGGTCTTTTTATAACATAAAACTGAAAGACTTCTAAGTTATATTGTCGCCAAATATAATTCATAGAAAACCATATATGGTATAGTCCATGTACCAAAATAAAGCTATTAACATGGGGAGCAGAAATGGAGTTAGGTATATTTGCTATTAGTAAGATATTGGACTATGGTCTGGTCATGTATAACCACATACAATTAGAAATTACTTATAGGGAAGTGTAAGTCAGACCTTCTCGATACAATAGCATATTCATTAATTGAGCAATTATAGTTGAATACAAAATAAAATAATTACCATAACTTCATTTGTTGATAACTTTATATACAAAGAAAAGTAGTATGAGGATTTTGATTAATTTAAAAGGTGAAGAAGAGAAAAGATGAATGTAAATGTAATAGGACAGTTTTTCTGATTATACTTTACATTTTTTTGTTTATTCTTTTGTTTTTTCAAGATAGGGTTTCTGTGAGTAGCCCAGCCCTGGCTGTCCTAGAACTTATTCTGTAGACCATCCTGGCCTCAAACTCACAGATGTCAGCTTGCCTCTGACTTCCAAGTTCTTGGATTAAAGGCATACACTATGACAAGGCAACATCAAATGTCCTTTTATTATATAAGTAACCATCAAGATGTTAAAATGGTTTTTGAGTATAAAAATGTATACAATTGCTTAAGAACATTGTCTTTCTAAGTGATATCATATGAATATTTTACTAACTGAACATTCTTCACACCTTAGCTTCTTAGTGACATAGTATATGTATACATACAGTGTATGTATATATAAACTTTGAGTATATTAAGCAATTTCAAGTATATCTGATTTTAGCACATGAAACATATTTGAGATTGCTACTCATACAGCTAAATAATAACTGTCTTATATAGGGTTGATATTGCTGTGAAGAGACGCTATGCCCACAGCAACTCTTATAAAGGAAAACATTTCATTGAGGGCTGGCTTACAGTTCAGAAGGTTAGTCCATTATCATCATGGCAGGAGGCATGGCTGCACACAGGCAGGCATGGTACTGGAGAGGTAGATGAGAGTCCTATATCCAGATCCTCAGTTAGCAGGAAGAGAGAGCGACACTGAGCCTGGCTTGAGCTTTTGAAATCTCGATGCCCACCCCCAATGACACACTTGCTCCAAGAGAACCACACTTACCCAACAAGGCCACACCTCCTAATCGTGCCACTGCCTATGACCCTACAGGAGCCATTTTCATTCAGACCACCACAGCTACTAAACTCAAATATATAAAATACATCCCACTTTAGAATCTAGGATGTCAGATATAAGCTCACGTTAGTAAGACTCAAAGAGAAGAAACATGTTATATATTTTATTAGAGTACAAAGGAGAAATGGCTTTATAAAGGATGAGCCTGTCACTTGTTATTAGACTGGGGATGATCAGTATCTTTGATGCACTTCCGGTCCCCTCTGAGAGATAATTGTCATCAAAAGACTAAGGGCGTAAATGAGAAACATTAACCTTATTTTAATTGTTTCTTTTATATATACTTTAAAAACATGAAATTGGAAGTTAATAAAAAAAAGTGTTCATTTAAATTAGTAAAGAGAATGTGGTTGATATATTGCACACTCCGATAAAACTTATCTGGAGATCAGAGAACAAAACAGCCACTAGATTAGACATAGAGGCCAGACAGTGGTGGCACACACACCTTTCATCCTATCACCCGGGAGGCAGTCATCCTTCTGGATTTCTGTGAATTCAAGGCCACACGAGGAACAGAGCCAGGCATGGCGGCACAAACCTTTAATCCCAGCATATGAGATCTCATGTCTTTGCTTGGGAAGGACACACATTGTTAATCCCAGGAAGTGATAGCAGGAAGCAGAAAGGTATATAAGGCATGAGGACCAGGAACTAGAAGTTTTTAAGCAGTTCAACTAAGACCCCTTCAGGTGAGGACTCAGAAGCTTTCAGACTGAGGAAACAGTATCAGCTGAGGAGTTGGCTAGGTGAGGTTGGCTGTGGATTATTCTATTTCTCTGAACTTTCAGCTTTCACCCCTATATCTGGATTATCTTTTAATTAATAAGACGGTTTAGCAATTTGTGTTACATTTGGCACCCAATGTAGGTATTTGAAATAGGCTCTTATCAGGTTGTTTCACATATTCTTGCCCAGTATGGTGACCAATATTTATGTCAAAAACAGTGGTTGCAACAAATATGCTATAATTGTCAGTATTTTTAGGTAATGCTGAGAATTCTGAAATACTGTACATGACTGGATGAATGAGTGACATTATCGGTGGGCCATATGACCAGTATAAACAGTCTCAGAAAATTGTCTTTGTGAGGACAAAGTGCTGTTCTGTTTTAGGGTTGACAGGATGAAAAAAGATCCTGAAAAAGGTTCTAGGTAGGGTACCCCAAGCTCCATTGTAAGCCCAACGCCTACAGAGTGTGCAGTCACAACCAGTGAGCCACTATTAATATTAGACAGAGACAGCCTTACATAAAAGTATGAAGGGAAAAAAATCTTTCCTCCAAAGGAGCATAATGGAACAGTGTGTTGTCGAGGTAAAAGCCCCATGGCAGTGTGGAATAGAAAAGATCTAATTAGAATGTGCACTTCAACTTCTTACTAACTTAAGGTGCAGATCCCAGGGAGGGGACTTAATCCCTAATTTTAGTCAAAGGGCAAATGTACAATTAAGCTCGCACAAAGGTCTCAGCCGATCAGTTAGGCAAATTCTATCAGCCCTGGACTCCCCAACCTGCCACAGTTTAATAAGAAGTTCCAGCTGCACCAAATTGCTGTTTGTCAAGCTGAAAAGTGCATAGCCAACTGCACGGCTCCGTACCAGAGGACACGCTGGTCTTGACATAATGTGAGTATAAAATAAAGTGCAGCACGCATGGCTGCTGCATGGAAAACAAATGGGTTTTGCACATATAATAAAATACCCCATTTATTTCCAGTTTTAAAGTATCCTTGCCCAGCATTGTTGGAAGACTCACATGTAGTATGATTGACCACTAAAGTAACCTGAAGTAAAATTTAAAAAAAAAAAGAAGTTTTTGTTGTTTCACTTTTACCTTTACTGCATAAGGTTGCCTACATAAGGGCATTTATGACTGTGGGAATGCTTGTAGCAGTATGCCCAGCCTTAAGAATACACTGTACTAAAGACCAAGAGTGTTTCCTGTTAGCAGAGTTGGGGCTGAGTTGAATACTGTGGGATCACACCATTTGATTCCCTGAATGAATTGTCTTCCTTCCTGCAGAGGAGATTGGTCTCTTGACTGCTGAGGGTTCATTAGCTCCCGACTTCCTCTTGCATAAAGGCAAAGAAAAAAAATATTGCGGGAGGTCTGGAAATGTACTTAGTATGACAAAAGTAGCCTTAACTAATATGATGCTCTGCTTTTGATACTCAACCAGTTTCAATTTTATTTCAAATGTACGTAAACAGTTATATTTATCTAATAATTTTCATACTTCCAAAGGCAAAAAAATAGTATCACCCATCTCAATGTTTCAGGCTTCAAAGTTTCAGGGTTTCAATTCTTCACCTATATTCCTCACCAATTTAAAGAATATTATTATTAAAATCTCTGCCTTGTTTTATTATTATGTTTATTATTTACTGTGATCATATTATCACCCTTGGATTTGTCAAAACAAAATAAAATTATTGAAAACTCTATTAACATAAAAAACTCAATTTAAAATAATAAAAGTCTTGATCAAATTTTGGAATTGAAAATGTGGTCCCTTGTAACCTGAAACACATTTTATTTCTTATCGAGGCACATGTAGTTGAGATTCAAAGAAATGTTCCAACAATTTGGGAACTATTTTTTTTTTGAATAATCAGAGCAATAAACTACAAATAAAGTATTTGGAGACTGTCCGTAGTAGATAGTGGCCTGCAATTAAATGCCAGTACCTTTGAGGACCTTTGCGCTTAGGCATCAGGGTCTGAGTGATTTGCTGGTTCTAAATACTTTATTCTGAAAACGGAACTCTAGGGGCTGAGGTAGGGTCGACTAGTGATTAAGATCATGTCTGCTCTTACAGAGGGTCTCATTTCTGTCCCCTGTAAACATATCAGACAGGTTCACCACAGATGGAGAATCCAACTTGAGGACATCCGATTTTCTAATCTCTAGCAACCTGAACACATGGGACATTCACAGACCCAGATAAATAAATAAATAAATAAATAAATAAATAAATAAATAAATAAATAAATAAATAATCTAAAAAATAAATTAAAAGGTGGGAAGATAAATCATTCTATTATACATTCACTGTTTAGTTCTACTTTTTGAAATAGATATATAAGGACACTGACAAAGAAAGGCATTTACAAGTAGTCTTAGGGAGCTGGTAACATACTTACATAATGTAAAATAGATTTCCTAGTTAGTTTTTTATTTTTTATTTATTTATTTTTTAATCAACATGCTACAAGCCAGGGGCATCAGGGCCCAGGAACTTCAACTGAGAAAATGCCTCCATCAGATGAACCTAAAGGCAAGTTGTCGGGAATTTTCTTGATTAATGACTGAAGTAGGATAGCTTAGCCCACTGTGGGTGGTACCAACCCTGGGCAGGTGGTCCTAGGTTGTACAAGAAAGAAGCTTGAGCAAGCCATGATGAATAAGACTGTAAGCATCATTCCTACGCTTCAGTTTCTGCCTTCAGGTTCCTGCCTTGACTCTTCTTCATGCATGACTATAAGTATAAACTGAAGTAAACCATTTCCTCTCCAAATTACTTGGTCATGTTCTTTATCACAGCAATAAAAACTTAACTAAGAAATAAATTGATACTAGAATCATAGAATATTTTTCTGATGGACCTGACCATGTTGTCTTATAGAAGATTGTGGAAGCACTTTGGGCTAAGAAACCTTTGAGTGCTGAGAGATTAATGGACTGTTGTAGGAGCTCAGAAGAAAGGGATGCTGAAACAATGTTGGACAATGGAGGCCTAACTTGTGAAGTTTCTGAGAGAAGCAAGGACTCTATTGAGACCATTTGTGTCATGGTTTATATTAAGAATCTGGAGTATCTGGTCGGCTGGATCTGAAGACTAGACTCTGACTAACAAGAGGCCAGCATGGCTAAAGTAAAGTATTTGCTTTACTAGGACAGTTGCCACTGGTTAGCTGAAGATGAGAAATTGACAGGGATGAAGAGATCAGCATCATTCAAGTGAAATATTTGGGGAGCATTTCCTCAGAATCAGCATACAGAAACTGTGGTACAAAGGAGGTCACAGTAAAATGGACTGGATCGGAAATAGGTGTTAGACACTGAACTGCCAGGATATCCTAAATTGTGTTAATCTTATCTGTGGTTCAAAATATTAATTCATTATGTAGACAAAGAAGCATTTTTAGTGTCTGTGTATCATCTCTCATTCTTTATATTTATTTCCATGTACATGTTCCCAATTATTGAGTATAAAATTTTACTCTGGGACTATTGTTGGAATTTTATTCACATGATGATGAATATAAGCCATATCTAGAGAGTAAACCATGTCACATTCTAGTTCCCAAAGTGACCCAAACCACTGTATAGTTGTTTCTCTTAACTGATATTTAGCATCCTGGAGGGAAATGGTGACTTCTGGGCTCCTAAGAAAGCTCAGAAAGTTGTAGAATCCAAAAGGTTCCCCCTCCTGTTTTATAAAAGCAACACAATTGTTAGAGAGAGTAAGATTCTTAGGTGAGCTCTGCAAATAAGTTGTGTAGGGAGCTCCATGGATGCAGTTTTCTTGAGTGGTCTGACGTACTGTGGTAGACACTTTAAGTCATGCGTCTTCCTGTATGTGACAGCTTACCATACCCTGGTAAGAAATGCCAATAAACTCATCATTTCACTTTTCTTTAGTCTGTTGTCTCTGCCCTAGCTAAGGTGAAGGGAGAGTTGATATTTTCTCCTGAGAGAAAAAAATCACAGACCACCAGCAGAGAATGTGAAAATGTTGTTATGTTTTAGCAGTATAAATATAAATCCAAATTCTCTTATTGTTTCTTATCTGACAGTTAAAAGTGCTTCTATAATTACTAATTCCTTAACTTATTTTATAAATTTATATTTACTTCTTACAAGTTCTTTAGCATAGTAGCATAATTAGAATTTCAATTATTAATTATTGCTTATTTAGGAGAGATAGTTACCAACCACCGTGACTAGAATTCTAATATTTGACTTAACTATGCATTGTATTTTCAATAGTAGTGTTAGGCAGAAAATATGAGAAATCTTGGAAAAGTACTGTCATTCAGAACATGTATTCTCTTGATCAGTAACTCAAATTAAGCTCTCTCACATTAATATAGATTTTTAATTAAATACTGTAACCGAAAAATCAATTAAAGCATGTTAGAAATAACAACTGGTGAGGCCACACAATATAAAAAGTGTTTCTTCTTTGATTAAAAAAAAATCTGATCTCTTTAAGGGAATTATACAATGTTAAGGTAAAAATAACAACTCTGCTTTAAATGAAATAGAATAATTTATCCTGAGTCAAATGTAGTAGCCAATGTCTAAGAGCTCAGATCCAAGTTGCTCTGCAAACCAAGGTCCAGTATTTGGAAGTAAAAACTTGAGCTTTTATATCTACCAAACAAAAGTAAATAATAAAAAAAGGTGAGGTCGTTGGGTAGGCAGCCTGTAGCAAGACGTGGAAACTTCTTTCCACAAAATTCATGTGCTACTTTTTAATATATACTTTATTTAAATGTTTTTAACTGTAGTAGAATCATATCACTTTTTTCCCCTTAACGCCTCCCTCCCATGCCCCACTCTTGAGTTGATAGCTTCTTTTCCTTTGGTTATTATTATTATTATGTGTGTATGTGTGTACATAGATCATTTGCTACTTTTATCACACCCTTAGGGCTGAAAAAGCCTAGAGGTGTTGCTAGAGTTTTCCCTAGTCCTGCTTGGCCAACGGTCAAGACAAATCTCTCTCACCTACTAGGCTGTTTAAACCCAATCAAGTAAACACATGGAGACTTATATTGCTTACAAATTGTATGGCCAGGACAGGCTTCTTGCTATCTAATTCTTCTATCTTAAAATTAACCCATTTCTGTTAGTCTGTAAGTTGCCACGTGGCTCATGGCCTTCTGGTACCTTACACCTCCCTTGTCATGCAGGCGGCTGCAGTGTCTCTCTCCTCAGCCTTCTACTTCCCTGAATTCTCCTCTCTCCTTGTCTCGCCTATACTTCCTCCCTGGCTACTGGCCAATCAGTGTTTTATTTATTAACCAATCGGAGCAACACATTTGACAAAGACTATCCCACCGCATAGAGGTTCTGTCATGTTTATTGGTATAGTTTAGTAGTCATGAGGATGTCAAGACACACCAGAGGTTAAAGGTTGATTCAAATTCCTATTGAAATGGAGTGAATATTTCTCAGGACAAATTTGGCTCCTTATTGGCAACGTCCCTTCTCTGCACAATTATACTGTTCTACTCAAGCAGTGTCAAATCATGGACAAACTCTTGAATGCAAATGGAGCTTCGTAAGCATTTATTTCCCAACACAAATTCATAAATTACAACTGAATATCTGTATGTGAGTGGAAAATTGTAGATGACTGCAGACAGTGGAGACAGAAATCCTGGAGTTGTGAAGGCATTGGGGTCTCTACAGGAATGCACATAGGTGAATGAATGAACAGATATAGGCAGTGAGCAGGGGATTGCTAAGTGAGCACTTGTGACAGTTGGCATTAAGAAATGGAAATGGCTGGGTGTGGTGGTGCAAGCCTTTCATCCCAGGTAGAAGCAGGTAGGTGAATTTCTGTGAGTTTAAGTCCAGCCTTCTTTACACAATATCCCATCTCCAGCAAAAAAGCTATAACAACAGCAACACACAGAAAAGTAAATGGACTTCACATGTTCAGAAAGCAATAAAGAATTCTTTTTAAGTGTAATTGTTGGAGTGTTCACCTAAGGAAAGAAAATAGAAAAGTTGGAGACTTTAAGACATGTTAAAAGCCATTTTAGATGATAAGTCATGTAACTTGCCCTTTCCTATCAAAATAATTAATTGTTATTGATGGCTTTGAGGGCAGGGGATAGGCTGTGGTGTGTATTTACATGTGTGTAAATTAGTCAACATTTTCTAATGAAAGAAAATTCTCAATATGGGGGTATGGAAGCAAGGGGAGATGACTGTTATGTTTTATGTTAACCTCAGCATTTATGACAGCTAAGAGATTATCTGCAATGATTGAAGGCTATAGGCATGTTGAAATACCTACTCAGAAAAGAGCTTTCATCCTTTAAGCATAATAAATAAAAAAATTAACATTTTACATGATGTGTTTGAAGTTTCTGTACTAAAGTAGAGAATTATTCACCATTCATGGTTAGCATTCCTCCTTGAAAATGTAGTAATGCTACGTTTTAGATTTTCTTAATCATACTTAGAGAGGGATATATGAGATAGAATTTTTCTTTTTTCAGTTGACTAAACAGTATATACCCAATGACACAAGAAAAATATTAAATTCAACAGGTGTTTAAAAGATAATAAAATTGCAAAGAACCAAGTACATAAGTTAAATTTCCAATGTTGATAAAATTAAACCATTAGTACATTTAATTGATGCTAATCTTAATATCCCTTATTAGAAACATTTATAATCAGATGGAACAGTTAATTTTACCTACTTTTTAACTATTCCATGTATTTGAAAACAAAATAAACTATATAAAATATAACCTTTGAGAGAAAAAGGAAATTGGACCCTAATGATGGACATAACTCATCCTTCATAAGTAGTGAAACTATACCTTGGAAACAAAGTGGAAGATTATATACTTCTTAATATAAACTATATCATAAAATAGATTCTATATTTTAATTTATATTTTGTATTTAGAAAATATTTCCTATTCCATTTACATGTATAATTAACATATTTACAATGCATATTTGATATGTGCCAGTTAAATTGCATTTTCTCATGTTCAAGGTTATATGATATATATCACACTAACCTGTGCAGATTAATTACTAAAGCAATGCATTTTAAATATCAAAACTGACTAGCAATCTTATTGACCACAATAGCATAGCAGAAAATAAATGACTGTTGTTCCAAGCAATTTACCAATGTTTAATGCATTTGAGTGGAGTAAGTAGAAATTAGGACTAAAAATTATTTAAAATCTACCGGTCAAGAGATGGGAAAAAATGATCTTTAAAAGTTCGAAGGAGAAATCAAGGTGAGTATCACAATAAGCAATTCACTTTTAACAGTCTAATTCAATGATATTCAGGAGGAATTAGAAAGAAAAGGACTTCAAAGGTCTCATAAGCATAGAGAAGTCTGAGAAGGTCACTCTTGAAACAGCTGCTGCAGGGATCAGAGAGATAAAAGTTAAGCTCCGTAATTGCTATTAGAAAATTAAAGGAATGAAAGTGACCAACATCAAAATGAAAACTCTAGATGACAGAGGACTCTAGAAAAGAAGCAATAAAATATGTCTAGACACAAGTGCTCAGCGCTCATATTAAAAGATGATTAAAGAAAAAAAGTAGTTGTTAATTCATTTATCAGTACATTACCAAGTAACTGCCTAGAAATAAGCAAATGATAGAAAAGCAGAATGATGGCTTTTTGCTGCATCCTAGAGAATCTGAAAGCTTAAGACAAGAAAATTAAAGTTTGAACTTGAAATTAGGACCCAGGACAAGAATGCAGCCCTGGATAGTAAACATTAACTCCAAATGATGCATCTCTGAGTCTTTGGCCTAGCTTTGACCAAGTGGATCAAAGAAAATTTAATCCATGGGATTTCTTTAGACAGCAAATTGAATACCAGGTATTGTCAATCAAAATTATCATTCTAAAATTGTTAAGTACTTTTCTATATTCTGAATGAATGCTATAATAAAATATATATGTCCACAAGCACTCATTCATACTAAATGAAAAATCTTGGGGCTAGGGAGATGACTCAGTAGCTAAGGAATTTTTTGCATAAACAGGACCTGAGTTTGGATTCCTATCACCTGCTTACAAACTGGGAGTGGCTTCATGAACATGTAACGCCGTCACTGGGGTGGGATAGACAGGTGGATACTTGGTACTCACTGGCCAATTAGTTTAGTCAAATCTGTGTGTATCAGGTTTAGAGGAGAGACTATCTCAAAATAGTAACAAAATGATAACAAACTCTGTACTCTACATACAAGTGAACAATTTATGCATTCACATGAGCACTTGTACAAAAATACTTACTATACACACACATGCACAGATGTAGCAATATAATAAATAATAAATAAATAATAAACAAATAAAATGAATCCCCAGCAGTAGGAATTTGAACTGACATAATGTACTGAACAAGTAAGTCAGTGAAGAAAAATTGACACATCTGTGCAGAAGAATTTGAAATACATTTTAAAATTAATTTTAGTTGAATTACATCATTTCTGCCTCCTCTCTTTCCTCTAACCCCTCCAGGTGCCTTCTGTTTTATGCCTTCCTTACTCTCAAGTTGACATTATCTTTTTCAGATACTCTGTAGTAAAGCAGGTGAAGCATAGAGCTTTAGCTTTTATATGTTAGATCTACACAATGATTATCTTTCCATAAAAATATGGATTATCTGAAGGATATGTTGATTATCTGAGGGACCAAACAACAAGATTGAACAGTCAGAAATAGTATCAGTCAATGACAACAAATCAAATGAAAAATGGTAGATTAAAAATACATAAATGTAGAACGGTCTATTTTTGGATGAGATTCAAAGAATTATCAAAGAAAATTAAAAAGTATTTTGTACAAAAAGACAATGGGCATAGGAATATAAATTATGGATTATTAGAGAATATTTCATTGTTAGTGTATATTAGACAACGAGAAGAGCTAAAGTAAATTATGTAAAATTGAAGGGAAATCAGCTATGGAAAATAAAAAGCAATCAGTCAAAAAACAAGTAAATAAATATTACACAAAGTAAATACCAGCAAGATCTTCACCAACCCCACATCTGACAGAGGATTGATCTCCACAATATATAAAGAACTCAAGAAACTAGACATCAAAGTACTGTACAGTCCAATTAAAAAATGGGCTAAAGAACTAAACAGAGAATTCACAAAACAAGAACTACAAATGGCTGAAAGACATTTAAAGAAATGCTCAACATCCTTAATCATCAGAGAAATGCAAATCAAAACGACTCTGAGATACCACCTTATACCTGTTAGAATGGCTACGATCAAAAACACCAATGACAACCAATGTTGGAGAGGATGTGGAGCAAAGGGAACACTCCTCCACTGTTGATGGGAATGTAAACTTGTACAACCACTGTGGAAATCAGTATGGCGGTTTCTCAGAAAATTAGGAATCGAACTACCTCAAGACCCAGCCATCCCACTCTTGGGCATATACCCAAGGAATGCTGATTCATACCATAAAGATACATGCTCAGCTATGTTCATAGCAGCACTATTTGTAATAGCCAGAACCTGGAAACAACCTAGATGCCCATCAACGGAAGAATGGATGAAAAAAATGTGGTACATATACACAATGGAGTACTACTCAGCAGAGAAAAACAATGAAAGCATGAAATTTGCAGGCAAATGGATGGATCTAGAAAAAATCATCCTGAGTGAGGTAACCCAAACCCAGAAAGACAGTCATGGTATGTACTCACTCATAGGTGGATTCTAGATATAAAATAAAGAACAATCAGACCACAACCCATAGAACCATAGAGGCTATATATATAGCATGGAGGTCCCTAGGACAACTGTGACTTATAATAAATTTCAGTTTTACTCAGTTATTGAAAAAAATAGCCAAATGAATGGAAACACATGAACTATGAACCAAAGGCTGAGGGACCCCCAGCTGGATCAGGCCCTCTGAATAGGTGAGACAGTTGATTAGCTTGATCAGTTTGGGAGGCAACTAGGCAGTGGGACCAAGTCCTGTGCTCATTGCATGAGTTGGCTGTTTGAAACCTGGAGCTTATGCAGGGACACTTGGCTCAGTCTGGGAGGAAGGGACTGGACCTGCCTGGACTGAGTCTACCAGGTTGATCGCAGTTCTCGGGGGAGGACTTGTCCTGGAGGAGGTGGGAATGGAGGGTAGGCTGGGGGTAAGGGGAGGGAGTGGGAGGGGGGAGAATAGGGGAACCCATGGCTGATATGTAGAACTGAATGGTATTGTAAAATAATATATATATACATATATATATATATATACATATATATATATGTATATATATATATATACATATATATATATAAGTAAATACCAGCAACAAAATGCAAGGCAGAAATGTAATACAAGAAATGTGAGACGAGATATTAAGAAAAGTAGTAAAATTCTAGATGTATTGAGAAAAGATAAAACCTAAACACACTATTTTAGTGAAAATTGGATTTTAGTACACCACACAATTCAAATGACAATATTAAGTGGTCAGTCATGCATATATTACAATTTGATCACAACTCTCTTTAAGTGAATGAAGAAATTCCTTCTACAGAATGTAAACCATAATCTGTTGACACCCACGACTAGTAGCTCTGAGAGTTGGGCACACTGGGGAGGCCTTGCCTTTGTCATACTAGAGAAAGTGTATGACCTTCAAATGCTCCTGTATGTCCATGTCCATCCCATCATTTGTCTTTCTCCTGGCCATAAGCAAACAATTTCATTTTTGTATGAGTGGATTAATTTGCAGTTTCCTCATCTTTTTAGAAATGAGTCCTCTTTTCTATGTTCTTTTCTCATTTTGTTCAGCCTATCAACTTTTTGATTCATCTCCATTACTTGAGGAGTTTTGGGTTCTTCAGTGGAATGAAATCATGTGGGGTAATACATGATTCTGGACATATTTATCTATAAATGGTCATCAGGTTGTTTCTAGTTGGGTAGTGCTATCTCCAAAGGAACTTTTAATTGCTTCAGTAATTTATGAGTCTTTGCTACTCTTTTATTTATTTGTTTTGATATAAGCTCTCATATATGCCAGGAACACCCCAAACTTGTGCCTCTCTTGCCCCATCCTCGGGAATACTGATAGTAAAGCAGATACCACCAAATTTAATCTTTTGTTCCTTTGATTCTGATCGATGCCTAAAACAAAAGCAGCTAGTATGATAGTTGTATGTTTAACTTTTTAAAACTGTGGGAAATTTGTTGGAGTTTGTGCCATTTACAATCACAGTAGGAGGCTATCCTTGACAATTGTTGAAATATTTAGCATGTTTTATTGTTAGTGTTCTTCTGAGGATTTCATACATGCACACTATGTTTTTATCATTTCCAGACCTGCTCCTGACCTCCAACTTCTAAGACTATTAGTTTCAGCTGCATTAGCACTGATATCTCAGAGCACCTTTAGGCTTTACTTTTCTTAAGAAGACTATGAGGAACATCTTCATGTATGATAATTTTTAAGTTATAAACCTTATGTACTCAGATAGTAGGATCTTCAGCTGATTTTTAATTAGGCCATTTATCTTCTTAATGAGTTTTAAATGTTTTGGAGCAAGATACTCTGTCAAAATATCTTGTAATATTTTTTTCCATTCTATGATTTCCATTTCATTAAATTCTAGCAGTGAAGTCTGTATTTCTTCAGAAGGTGCATACTTCTTGCCAATGATAATAAGAAAAAACTGTAGAGTTAAAATACATTGCAATGCAACATTGATAAAATATTTTTATTTCACTTAATAAAAGTGAAATAACTTCACTACTCTAATCACATATTCTCTAGAAGTCAAATGTGTATGGAGAACCTGAGTTAGAAAAGGACATAATGACAGTCCATTATTTCTGACAATAAAGGCAGGCTTTCATGTAAGGGAAGAATA
The DNA here is from genome assembly GCF_004664715.2 of Peromyscus leucopus. Classification (NCBI taxonomy): domain Eukaryota; kingdom Metazoa; phylum Chordata; class Mammalia; order Rodentia; family Cricetidae; genus Peromyscus; species Peromyscus leucopus. The sequence continues at coordinate 12,421,577 of NC_051074.1, forward strand.
ACAGGTCTAATATCAGAATGCTTTAAAAATACTCTAATTCTTGTTTAAAGAAAAAAATTCTTTTCAATATAGTATAGTCAGATTTTTCTTTGGGGTGCCAGCTCAAAAATAATGACATTAATGACATGGAGACATTTTATTAATTATGAAAGCTTAGCTACTAGCTTACATTTGTCTCACTAGCTCTTATAACTCAATTAACCTATTTCTGTTAGTCTACATTCTGTCTCATGGCTTGGTTACCTCTGCTCTGTTTCACATGTCCAACTTCTTCAGAGTCTCACCAGCATCCCTCTGGTGTAATCCACATGGCTAGATCCTTCCTCCTCTTTCTCTCTCTCTCTAGAATTCCTGCCTATCTCTTCTGCATAGCTATTGGCTATTAAACTCTATTAAGCCAATCACAGTGACACATCTTCACACAGTGTAAAAAATATTCTGTAACATTTCCCCCTTTTTATCTAAATAAAAAGGAAAGGGTTTAACTCTAGCACAGTAAAATTACACATTAATAAGAACAATTATCAGGTAAGAATTACATTTACAATATCCAGTCCATTTGTATTTGGTAATTTTGGAGAGAATACTTCACTATCTATCCTATCTTCATAAGCTAAAATTTTATATCTACACCACTTTTTTGTCATAAACTTCTATTATCATCCTAAAATATCTTTTTAAACCTTAAAACATTTCTTTAGATAGACAACTTAAGCTTTTATGTCTCTCAATCTTATAAACTTTACATCTCTTTTGAAAGTTTTTTGTTAATTGGGTAGCAAGGATAACTGTATCTATAATTGTCTCATGTGTATTCTCATCAGAGACCCAAGAGGAATATAATATTATCCAAGTAAACAAAGTGTAGAGAAAGCAACTTCCCAGAATATAGAAATGACAGAAATAGCTGTCAGTCTATACAGTCACCTAAGATTCCTCTGTAATGTTGAGTACCCATCCTTAGCCTACAGGCCTAGAATATCTGATAGACATTTCTGTGAAACAGGAATTTTTGAATGGCTATCATATCTTGTCTTGTCAAAGATTTGCAGTCACCTTCTTTTGTGTCCTATGTGTCCAATTTGGACAGTATGTTGCCCACAGTTGAGGCAAGGGAAGTTTTTTGTCCAGTGACTAACTTACCCATGTTAAAAGCAAATTCCATATGGAGGTTCTTCAATGCCCATTATCCTTTTTTGAAGTAAATTTGTGCTGCCAGGAGGAGACATGTCTCATTATCATCAAAAGCCTTAGGTTATTAAAACATCTTAAATGCCATATTCTGTAGGTCTCTGAAGTGTTTAAAGACTATCTATTTAAAATAGATCTTAAAAACATACTAACATTACTGCAAGTTTGATTATTACAGTGACTAACTACTATCCTGTATTTTTAATTATATATATAAATTTTAAAATGAGCTGAATAGGTATAATACCTTAAACAAGAGTAGAAACATATATATAATATAACAAAAATAACCTTAAATTTTGTATCAATATACAAAATATCTTAAACAAGAGGAAAAACATAGAGTCTGTACTAACAAAAATAACCTTAAATTTGTATCAATATACAAAAATTTATAGCAATGTAAAATATTTGAGATCAATAGTTGGTTTTTAGTTTAAAATAGATTCAATAATCTACTTTTTAATCTTATCATTTCTATATCCCCCCTCTATTTTTAGAAAGAAATCCTTGATTCCAAAGTCTTTATTTTTTTCTCTTACCATGACCAGTAACAATGTGGGACCAAACCCCCTAAATGATGACAAACATCCATAACCCACTGAATGATCAAAAACCACCCACCCCTGTAGATGTAACCAACCATCTTATTAAATAAGAAACACAGAAACAATGTAAAAGAGAAAGCCGAGAGGTCAGAGCTCAGAACTAAAATCTCACCCTTCCTCCTGCTGTGTCCCAGCTTCTCCAAAGAGAGCTATTTCCTGTGTGTAAGTCGTTTTTCTAGTCATTCTGCCTTCTCATTGGTTGTAAACCCAAACACGTGACTGCCTTGTCACTGTCTGAATGTACAGCCCCCTAGGTCTTAAAGGCATATGTCTCCAATGCTGGCTATATCCCTGAACACACAGAGATCTATGGGATTAAAGGCATGTGCCATCACCGCCACACTCTGTCTATGGCTGTAATAGCTCTGACCCCCGGGCAACTTTATTTATTAACATACAATCAAAATCACATTTCAGTACAATTAGAATACTACCACATTTCCCCTTTTCTATTTTAATAAAAAGAAAAAAAAGCAAAAGGTTATAACTAACAAAAGAAAAACTATATACAAAAGTACAATAACTATATACAATATATACAAGTAATAAATACCTAAACAGGTATTTGACAAATCAGAGAAAATAATTCCATTATCTATCCTATTTTGGTAAATCCAAGATGTATCTAATGCACTTTCTATCCTAATTAATTTTCAACTATAACTAACTAATCTTCAACCATAACTAACTAATCTTCAACTCCCTCAGAAACCCAAGAAGGGAATAATATTGGCTAACAAAAATAAAAACAGGAAGTGCATGCAAGCAACTTCCAAAAAATTTGTGAGTTGGCAGAAACAGCCAGCTGCCTGGGCAGTTACCTGAGGTTTCTCTGCAGTGTTGGGGCATCATCTTCAGCCTATAGGTTTAGTGTATCTGACAGACTCATTTGTGAAGTAGGATGTACACAAGGTCAACAGTTCAACCTCACATTGGGTGAGAGCAGTCCATGTACCAGAAACACCTGAATTCCACTAGTGTCCTGTCATGATTCAAAATTTTAAATTCTGGAAAATGTTGACAGTTTTTTAATTCAGCTGTTCATTCTTCTTGGCTGTGTATATATGGCTTCATCTGAGCATCCCCTTCTTCTCCACATCCCTCTATTAAATGCCAGTCTACTTTCGAGAGGCATGAGCTTTCAGCTGCTGTTCCACTGCACAACAGAAGCCATTGGCCCTCTGCCTGCTAAGCTGCCTTCAAGGAAAAGGGCACTGTACCTTTTCCGGATTGCGAAGGCCACTTCAGGGATGGGGCCATATTGTCCTGACCTCAGAAGATGCCTTTTGATAAAGCCATAACCACACTTGTTTTTGCAAGAATCAGTAGTCCTTTGTTTTGTGTTTTGTCTGTCCATTTTGTCCTGTTGATTCGAGGATACTTTGTTGTCCAGTGGCTAACTTTTGCCACAATGAAAGTTGACTCCATATACAGTTTCTTCAATGCCCATATTTTCTCTGAAGTAGATTGGTACTGCCAGGAGCCGACATGTCTCAAAAAAGAAAAATTTTCTAAGTTATTAAAACATTTTAAATGCCATATTCTGTACATCTCTGAAGGGTTTGAAGATGACCTGTCTAAAACATCTCTGCTCAATTTTTAAAACATATCTACTATGACTACAAGTTCTATTGTAATGTCTAACTATTAACTTTCATTTCTTTATATCCTAATAGTTGGTAATAATAACATTCAAGGATCAGAAATTTTCATTACATTGTTAAATGAATGGTATAAATACAATTAGAAATATACATATAGCATTTTCTAACAATATCAGTTTCAAATTTGTATACAATATAAAACAATTCAATCCAATGTAAAGTATTAGTAATTGTCTTTTTCTTTTCTTTCTTTCTTTCTTTTTTTTTTAATCAAGAACCTTAAATCTAATCTCCTTTGCTTAGCCTTTTTCCTAACCCTTGACAATAACTTGTAACCAACCCCCCTAAACACTGAAATTCATCCCAGACCCAAAACCCATTAAAAAGACCAAAAAACCACCTGCCCCACACCACCTCTTTGGGAATGTGGGCATCGTATTCTTAAAATTGCTTCCTGCTGGGTATGGGCGAAGTTTCTTTATCCTGATAGAAAAAATTTAGGTTAATTGTCAAATTCTAGGAAAGGTAACTATATCCTTCATTATCCAGCCTGTGTATAATGCCAAAGTTCAGGGTTTATCTCAAGTCCTTATTCAAGTAGTCTTTGAGACTGGATCATCTCATCTAGTCATCTCAAAATTGCTCTGAGCACCTTGTAGTTCAAAGCTGATCTGTGGATGATGTTTGTCAGCTTAATGATATTATTATTGTCCATGTGGAATTGTTGTTGTTGTGGGGCCCCATCTTCTTCCTGGAGACATCAGTTGATGTTAGGCCTGGCCGTGATTTCCTGCAGAAAACTGATAAAAGACTCGAACACAAAAACATATATATGCAGCTAGCCTTTTTTCTAGAATTAGTTAGTACTCTATATGACCATTCATATCTTAACAAAGTTTAAAATGTATATATATATCTATATATCTATATATGTTAATCTTGTAAATTTTGATATAAAATTCATACTTTAAGAAAAGTTTAAAGAATCAGAATAGAATCAAAGAGTTGAGATTAGTAATAGAATAGTCCCTTAATTAATTTTGCTTTTGTCCTGTACTATAGCAGAAGATGGCTCTTTTATTCTGGCATGATACAGGGAGTTTGCATTTTCCTTTTAACAACATGCTTGAGTTTAAAGAAGGAGAGAGCCATTCTCCAACTCCAAAGTCAGCTTTAAATTTTAATTGAACTGGGACTATTAGAAGACCAATAGTGTTAAATCTTTAGAGAAAAGCAGAAACAAACATTTAGGAAGACATAAAATTTTTTAGATAATATATATGTAGATGTAACCAACCGTCTTATTAAATAAGAAACACAGAAACAATGTAAAAGAGAAAGCCAAGAGGTCAGAGCTCAGAGCTAAAATCTCACCCTTCCTCCTGCTGTCCCAGCTTCCCGAAAGAGAGCTATTTCCTGTGTGTAAGTCTATTTTCCAGTCATTCTGCCTTCTCATTAGTTGTAAACCCAAACACGTGACTGCCTTGTCACTGTCTGAATGTACAGTCCCCTAGGTCTTAAAGGCATATGTCTCCAATGCTGGCTGTATCCCTGAACACACAGAGATCTATGGGATTAAAGGTGTGTGCCATCACCGCCACACTCTGTCTATGGCTCTAATAGCTCTGACCCCCGGGCAACTTTATTTATTAACATACAATCAAAATCACATTTCGGTACAATTAGAATACAACCACACACCCCATCTCTTGGGAATGTGGGTGTCAAGTTCTTAAAATTACTTCCTTTTTATCTGGGGGTGACAGCATCATGAGGGGACTCTGAAAAATTGAGATAGAGATCAAGTCCCAGGAGAGCTAATTTTTGTCCAGTCTTGGTGTGATGGGAAAGTGCAGGATTAATCTGAAGTTTTGGTTGGAGTAGTCTGTGATACTGGACAACCTTAGCCAGCAGCTTTCAAGCTGTTTTGGATGTAGATTTTTGAGAAAACTGTAACTGCGGCATTCTGAGAGGCTGTATTGGGCTACTTGGTCTTGTCTTTATTTGTGCTCAGTCTTTTTGTTTTGAAAACATAAAAACTTTTAAAGGTAACATATATATCTTTATTAACAGAAGTATAGAATGTGTGGTGTGCACAAGTCAACTAAAGATTTTTTTCTTTGTGTTTGACCAGGTAAAAGACATCTGTCACCTTTATAAGTCTGGACAGTATAACCAAACTGTCATGAGGAATTTGTAGTAAAAAAAGAAATATCATGTATCACATAATATCAGCATATGCATAACCTGTCCTGTAGTTTATTTTTTGGGGGGGATCCAGATATACTGTGTATTTTCAACTTTATATGAATTTTTAATATATATATGTATGTATATATAAAATTTACTTTTTTTTCTTTTTTTTTGATTTTTCGAGACAGGGTTTCTCTGTGTAGTTTTGCACCTTTCCTGGAACTCACTTGGTAGCCCAGGCTGGCCTCGAACTCACAGAGATCTGCCTGCCTCTGCCTCCCGAGTGCTGGGATTAAAGGCGTGCGCCACCACCGCCCGGCTACATGGAGACTTTTTATTAATTATAAAAGCTTGGCCATTAGCTTTGGCTTGTTCCAGTAGTTCTTATAACTCAAATCAATCTGTTTATATTAATCTACATTCTGCCTTGTGACTCAGTTATCTCTGTTCTGTACCATATGTCTGACTTCTTCAGAGTCTCACCAGCATCCCTCTGGCATAATCCCTGCGACCAGATTCTTCCTCCTCTTTTTCTCTCTCTCCAGAAATCCTGTCTATCTCTCCTGAATTTCAAACTACACCTGATGACTGTTCTATACAGATGCTTGCCTATGAATCAAAATTTACTTCATAGGCAAGTACAAGAGAAACCATGGAGGAATGCGGCTTGCTGTTGCACTCACAGGCCAGTTTATACTCAGCTGCCTTTCTTATATAGCCCAGGACCATCTGCCAAGGAATGGTTCTATCCACAGTGAGCTTATCCCTCTTACTCCAAATAACAATTAAGACAAACTCAGACGTTTCCACAGACCAATACCATCTAATCAAGTTAATTGAAATTCTCCTTTCTGATAACCTGTGTTCAAAGTTATAGCTAACTAGGACACGTGTGATGTTATTTCATTAAAATATAGTAAATCGTTCCCATTCAGCTTTTTAAATGTCATTTTATATTTTCAACTTTGAAGGGTTCATTGTTGTTCATTATACGTGGTTCTACGCATTGAAAAATTTGAAAAAACGTTTATTGGAATAATAGACTCTATCCAATAATGATATATTTTATTGCACAAAAATTTATTTGCTACTATCATCAATATCATCAAAACATTTCAAGCACTGAGAAGCTGTAAATTTTATTATACTGTATTAAAATATTCCAAATACCAAATTTTGCACTAAAATTCAAATTTATTAATGACAACAATTTCTGACATTATTTTTCCTATAAAATACAAGATCACTTGACTCACTACAGTCAAAAATATGTGAAAAACTGAAATCAAAATAAATTGTGATTTTTAAACCACTTTTCATATAAAATATTGCTTTTTGGAAAAGATATATTCTATATTCCAACAACCTCACACATATTTTCTTCTTAAAACAATCAATCTTTCTTCAGTATAGAGTGGAACTGTTTCAAATATGGTTCCCATTTATTTTATTTTTATTTTTTATGTTTTTATATAACTAACATATTTTGATCAAATTTGTGTACC